>NC_023757.2:43997714-44300967 GCF_000499845.2 Phaseolus vulgaris | reverse complement strand
CTATATTGCAGTATATGTTGGTGACATTGTTCTTACAGGCAGTGATCACCATGTAAACACTTTCAGACCAAAGATCTTGAAAAACTCATATATTTCTTGGGGATTGTGGTAGCACAATCCAATATTGGTATTGTTATCTCTCAAAGAAAATATGCATTGGATGTTTTGGAAGAAATTGGGTTGATGAATTCGAATTTTGTTGATACTCACATGGATCCCAATGTCAAACTTCTATCCAATCAGGGAGAGTCTCTTTCAGATTCTAAGAAGTACAGAAGATTAGTTGGAAAATTGAACTATCTCACTGTTACTCATCTTGATATTACCTTTGTAGTCAGTGTGGTGAGTCAATTTCTTAATTCTCCATGTGAAGACCATTGGAATGGTGTTATCCATATACTAAAATACCATTAAAGGCTCTTATAGAAAAGGTTTGTTATATGGTCACAATAACTACACTAAAATTGTTTGTTATTCACATGTTGATTGGGTAGGATCTCCATCTGATAGTAGAACAACTTTTGGTTATATTGTCTCCGTGATAACTTGATCTCTTGGAAGAGCAATAAACAAAGTATTGTGGCGAGATCTAGTGCAGAAACATAATATAGAGTTATGGTCTCGAATGCTTGTGAGCTTATTTGACTTAAACAGTTACTTAAAGAATAGCAAAAGGTCACTTAAATAACACTTATATGTGAATATCATGTTGCTCTTCATATTAGAGCAAATCTAGTTTTTGATGAAAGGACCTAACATATTGAGATTGATTGTCATTTCATTTGAGAAAAAATTATATCAATTGATATCAAGATTGAGTTTGTTAATTCAAATTATCAATTAGATGATATTTTTACTAAACCCTTAGGAGAACCTATGATTGATTACATTTTTGTAACAAACTGGTATATATGATTTATATACCTAAAAGAAGTGTTAGATATTATTATATATTATAAGATATTATATATATTGTTAGATATTTTTATTTATGCAATGGATAAAAGAGATTTATTACATTTTTCTTTTCATATTTTAACAAATAATGAAAAAAAAAATTACTTTCAAATAATTAGTCAATTATTTTATAAAGATAAATATTTTATCCCAATATAAATTACTTACAAAAAATACATATAATATTATAGTGTTATGTCATATGATTTAAAATTATGAAAAAAAACTTAAGAAATGCGACGAAATGAAAAGATAAGACAGAGGTATAATAAAGATCAATTTTAAATAGATAAGGAAATAAAAAATTAATAAATTATTGATGTTTATTTTTTAATTTATTATAAATTTGTTTTACTAAGTTTCAGTTAATAATCAACATTTTGTTTTGTTATCAGACATAATTACAAAATAAATAAATAAAATTATGTAAAATAGTTTTAAGTGGTTTATTTCTTTTTAAGAATTTATAAAAAAAAATATTTTTTTATAAAAAGGGCATATTGATAATATATAATCTGATATTTGAATATGTAATAGAAGTTTGGTAGGAATTTTTAAAGTGAACAAATTAAGTTTTTACTAACAAACATGTTATCTGAAGTTAAGGAGAAGATGTGTAAAGCAAATGGTAATTGATATAGATATGTCAAGTCAATATATATACATGAAAATCAGTGTATATTTATGTGAGCTTTGGTTGTCTCTAATGCACTGATAATAAAGTGCACCTTATTCAACTTCATTATTATTATTTTTTATAAGCATGGAAACATGAAATTGTTGTTGAGAAAATTCATAATAATGAGACATAGAATTTTTAATGTGGGAAAACTTTCTTCAATTTGAGAAATAAAATCCACGAGATCTAGCATCTTATTAGGATCTTTAATCTCATTATTATGGTGACAACGTCTTCACTATGAAAGTGGGATTACAAAGTCTTTCTAACATCTCGCTAGGATTTCTATGTTGTTTTCTCACGACTTCATTGCTTCTTGCTTCATTCTCCATCTTCCTCATAAGTTCTCTTTATATAGAGAATGAGACGAAAGACTTCTTCATTAATGCTCGTTACATAGAGACTTCTTTATAAAAACCTTTTAATGGTCATCATTAAATATATTCAATAGATCAATTACCAATATTAATTGGTCATAATATCCCATTAAATTGTTGAAGATTCCCAACAATTCTCTCTCTTAATTGACTTAATTGAGGATAATTCAGCTCTCCACAATATTGTTACCAATATTCATTGGTCATAATTTTCCATAAAATTTAGTAGGGATCTCCAACAATGGTATGATTTATTGTTAAATTATTTTAGTGGTGTATGAGTTTATTCTTAACTTTGTTTTTGTTTAAAAATGACGGAAACATAATTTATATTTTTAGTTTTTTTTTTTACTTTTAAACAAAAATGGTTTGGATTTTTTTTTTAAAAATTCATTTGGAAAAATCATTATATAAATATAATAATTTAGAAAAAATATTTATTTACAAAAACATATACTTTCAGAAATAATTATTTAGCAAAATAGGTAAATAATAATTATCAATTTTAAAATAATTTATTTTTTAAATTTTGGTTTGAAAATTTAATAGAAAAACGATTTTTTAAAAGAATAGTGGAAAATATTTTATATAATTTAAATTATTGATTTGTGGATAATAAATATAATAATTAAAATATTTATAAATGTAATAATTATGTTTGTAAATAATTGTTAAAAAAAGTAATAATTTATAAAAAAAATCTTTACAAATAGTAAGGTAAGGAAAGAGTCACCTTAGAGTCGTTAAATTAATCTTAATGGACTTGTGTCTATTTATTAATCTTTTATTTTATTTTTAAGCTATCTATTTTTTTGCATATTTTATTTTTGTTCTTCTATTATTTAATTTGATTTCACTCGTCTATTCTTATTTTGTATCTTTATTATTTAATTTATTTATTTTCTATATTTTATTGTTCTACAACTTAATTTAGTTATAGTTATCTGCGAGTTGTTTTATTAAGTTATATTTGTGATAATTAGATTTCCTTTTACTCGTTTTTTTAATTTATACTTATGTTATTTAATTTACGTTCATTTTCACTCAATAATATTTGTTATTAATTTATATTTATGTTATTTAATTTTTTTAGTTATGTATTAGTCTTATTTTAAGTTATATTTATATTATTTAATTTAGCATTAGTCTTTTTTATTTACTTACGTTTTTATTATTTAATTTACTTAAAGTGATATTATGACTCTTTTGTTTTTTTGTTTAATAATTTATTAATTACATAGTATATTTTTGTTATTTAACTTGTTTTTAATGATATATTGATTCATTTCTTTTAAGAAAAAAATTTGCTTATAATTATTATGTGCACAGCTTGAGAAGGATGTTCTCCTGATTAAAATCGTGTTCAGTGAGAACAACTTTCTTCACGCCAATTTCTCCAATTATGATTTTCACTATATAATCTCCACGAATATGATTAAAAAATGATATCACAATCCCAAATTTGGATTGATATTAATTTAAGCAAATTATAAATTAGGTATCAATCAATTATCTAAAAATTTCAAAAAAAATATATATAATTAAGATCATATATAATAACGTTAAGGGTAGTTAAAAGAACAAAGGTAAGACATGAACTTCCATGAATAGCTGCCAATAAGTATACAAATTTAACTAGAAAATATTAAAAAAAAAAGAGTAAGTACCCCTTTGATATACTTGTAACACGTTCTTCAGAATCATTCAAAGTATACTAGATGTAACGAGAAAAAGGTAGTTGGAAAAAGAAGGAGCGTGTTGTTTATTAATGCCTATGCCCAATCTAAAGCAGAAGAGGAACGAACACCATCCATGAAAATGCAGAATCAATTACCATATTCTCTTTCTCAGAGTAAGAAGAAGACATGGGCCTTGAGCAAAGAAAAAAATTCCTTGATCCCAAGTTCATCAACTTTTCATCAACCTTCAAACCTGCACTTCAAATCAAAGAGCATGGTTATTCATCAGTTACTAAAAGTAGTTATAAAGAAGAGAAAGATAAGATAATTATTTACTTTGAAGGGCGAAAGAAGAGTAGTGAAGATCGTAGCACTTGGAATTATTGTTCTTCAAGAACGGCCTCCTCTTCTCCTTCTTGTAAGACGCCAACGCCGCTTTTATCAGATCGGCGACGGTGTCCTCAAGTGATATCACCACCTGCACCGCTCCCACGCACTTCTCCATGCTCACGTTCACCAACACCTTTGATGGTCGAGAAAAAGACTCACTGCTGCTATCCACCGGAACCTTCAGCGTCACTGCGAATCCGCCACCGTTCCAATGTTTCTCCGGCCGCTGCGAACTCGTCAGGTCCTTACCGGAGAATTTTCTCCGATGACCCGGTGACACTGAAGTCATGCTTATGAGGATAAGTATTTTGGCTTTCTCTCTATTCTCCTTGGTAGTTTTGCTTATAGATCACATAACATGAGATAGAGATGTTGGTCTGAGGGGTTTGAGAAGCAAAAGTAATGCTTAAGGAGAGAACAAAACTTGAAAGTAAGGACGCTGAGGGAAGCTTCTCTGAAAGTGCTCCACCTAACTTTTCTAATTGTGCTACTTCCGTGGAGCTGCTGCATTTTAACCTTTTGTTTATGAACAAATGTTTTTATTTTATACTCTTTCAAAAAATTAAAATTTTAAATTAAAAAATAAAATAAATATTATTTCTATTTAAGGATGTTAAAGTAATAATTTTTTATTTCAAAAATGTTTGGTTAACTAACAAATACTTTACAACGCAGATGTAGCTTGGGTGAGGATGTGACAGTCATGTTTTTTTAATTTTAATGGGAGTGATGTGACAATTTTGTAAAAGTGTAAGAGTTTAGCGTTTGAGTGTAGGCGTGGGTGCGGACGCGGAAGCAGAAGAATTTCAAATGAAAGGAAAGGTCGAACGAAAGGGAGAAAGAAGCAATGACCTCGTCGGAGGAACAGGGAAAGAAGCAGCAAGAAGCACATATATTACAATCATCCTATAGAACTAGTTACCTAATCATGACACATGTAAAACTGGTTATCGGTATGCTTGTAAATGGTTACTTCAGTTTGAAAGGAGAAGAAACAATTTTGAAATTTAAAATTCAAATAAAAAATATTAAGACATGAAAGAATTTTAACAATATTTGTTTATTTTTTATCTAAATTAATTTTTAAGAAATCATTCTATTTTTTTCAATATATTTTACTTAAAGATAAAAAAATACATTTAATTGTTATTTAGGTTTTAAAAGTTAAGATTGAGATATTTTAAATTTTAATATTTTGTTACATTTTTTATATAAAATACATGAAATAAATCACAATACCTTCATGTAATACATCTCTTATTTCTAAACCCAAAATCTCAACGTTAATGTATATATTTTATATTTTGATTATGTTTCCAATAGATTTGTTTTATAAAGAAGTTAACTATGTAAAACCAAAACGAATGGTTTGCAAATATACTTTAAGAAAAATATTTTCAGAATTTTTACAATTTTAGAAAAATATTTTTCAAAACAAATGAAACTCACAAATTTAATTTTAAAATAATAAATTAATAGTCCTCTACATATAAATATTTAATTTGTATAACGATATTGTAAAATTTAAAAATTCCATATTATTATATGTGATATATTTCAATTTATTTCTATAAACAAATGTTTATGCAAATAAAACAACACAGAAATAATATTTTAATCTTCTTCAACTTTTGTTTTGTTGCAGGAGTCATAGGATACTTATTATTGGGCTTAGCCCGTGTTTTTAGTCTCAGTAGATTTCCCAAACTCCCTTATATTTAAGGGACGTTTCTTTTTCTTTTCTTTATTATTTTTTTTATACCATTGGTTTTGGTCTAATTTCTCCATTAGTCTGTATCAAATCTTGTTTTCTATACTAATATTTTGAGATTTTCTTTTGCACATAATTTATTAAAAAAAAATATTTTTCTTACTTCTTTTATAGTAACATATACTTTAAGAAAGTTATACTTATTTCCTTTATTTTATTTTATATAACATTTATATTCTCTCCAGTTTTAAAATAGACATTCAATTTTTATATTTTTAATAAAATATAATTCTCTTGTTTTTAATTTTTAAATAAATATCCACATGTTATATGTTTATAATAAATTATATTTATATTCTTTATATTTTAATCATGTCATAATTACTTTCCTTATTTTATCTAAATATATTATATTAACTATAAAAATTAAATATTTTTTATAGAAAAATGAATGATTTAAGTATAATAAGATGTCAGTGTCACATCACATTCCTAAAATATAAGAAAAATTAATATTATTTATTAAAAATCAATCTCTCTTTAAAAATTGAAAGTTTTTTTGAATATTATTACTAGAATTAGAATAGAAGAGACCATCTATTTTAAAATGAGAAAAAATTAAATATTATTTTATTAAAATTATAACAAAGATGATAATCTATTTTAGAATTACGAAGAATTTGAGTGTTATTTTACATTATTTAAGAAAATATAAGAGTAATTTCTCTTAAAAATGAGTTTTAAAAAGAACACATTATTTTTTGTGAGTTATAGACAAGTTGATATTTAAAATCACAAGTTATGTGTTTTTATTAAATAAATTATCTTCAATTGATAGCCAATTAATACCTCATTGTCAAGATATAATTTATCTTTTTTGTATCTAGAGTTAACTGGGCCACTTCTTTATGGGCTTTTATTGTATTCAAAAGTTATCCAAAAATCCAAATAGATTAACTACACTATGGATAGGTAAAAATGAATGATAAATTTAAAGGTTTAATTATATAGATTTTGAAATTTTCATTTCAGAATTTAAAGATGAATATTTTTTATATAAAATGTAAGAAAAGACACTTACTTTTATTTTAAGATCGTTATTTGAATAAAACTAAATATCTGATTCCCATATATACGCGTAGAAATATCGGGGAAAGTTTGTTATAAATATATATATATATATATATATATAATACTTTTTATAATTATGCTAATAAATAATTGCTTTGCTGAAGATTGATCTTGAACGAAAAATCATATGTAAAGTAACGTTAAAAATATCTTAAATTTTAACTATGATATAATATTAATTTGAAAAAAGAAAACGATTTTAATTACTTTAAGTATAATTTTAAAAATAGTTGTTTAAAAAATCCATATTTTTTACTATACAAACCACGCTTTTTTGAATAAATTCAAGATTGGGTAATAATAAGAAACTTTTGCATTTCCAATATATTTAAATTTAATTAAAATATCATTTCAACACGTGTAAGTTAAATGAATTAGTAAAAGAAATTGTATTTTTTAAGGATAATAATTGTTATAATGATGATTAAAATCATGTTTTGCAATGATATTTTAGATTGTTACTGTAGCTCAAGGATTGTATTTCATGATTAAGAAACCATTTGCTTATTTGATCTAATCTGTAACAAATTTTAAACCACTTATTTTGTTTAATGAACACGTTACATGATTACATATATCGATCCTCATATTTGTTAATTGATTTGGAAGAAATTCACCATCAATCCACTCATAATACTTTGTTCTTATATTTAATTATATATTATAGAAAAATTTACTTACAAATGTAATAATCAGATCATATATTAATTCATGCAAAATTTTAAGATAGAGATATTTTTTGGGGCAACTTTCTCTATATTGTTAGACCTAGTTCGTCCCTGACTATGAGATACAATAAAATATATCCTAAGTTAAATTGATCGTTTATGTTCAAAAAAAAAATCACCAATTTATTATTCAATTTTGATTTATTCATTTCATTCAAACATTATAATGGATATTTATCGATACATTCCACATTAATATAATGATATTATTTTAAAATAAAAAATATAAATTTACATATTTAAATATAAATGTATGCTAAAATTAATTGAAGAAAATATTATTTGAAATATTTTACAACATCACATACATGATTCTTTAACTTCAAAATTTACATGCAATGTAAAACTTTTAAAATAAAAACTTTAATCAAATATCGCAATTAAAATAAAATAGCTTCATTTCATGTAATTATTAGATACATTTAAATGATATATATATATATATATATATATATATATATGTGTGTGTGTGTGTGTGAACATGCACTTAATTTATGTTCACAATGTTATAAAGTATTTTCCATTTAATAAATTATTGAGTTGTCTAATTTAGTGGCAGAATGTTCAGTTTATATATTTAGTTTGAATTATTTTTCTACTTTGATAAAGTTATAATAGAATTTATTTTTATCTCCTGCAAATATGATTCTATTTTTCAGCCCTTGCAAAATTATTTACTAATTTTAAATTCCTGATATTTTCTAATTATATTTTTTCTTATAATTAACTATAATCATTTTAATGCTAAAAATGAAAACTGTTAATTAAGATAACTAATATTAAAAAATATTTTAAATTAAGATAATTATATATTTTTAGACATAAAATTCAATTAAATAATATATTTCTTATTTACATTAATAATTTTTTTTTACTTTTTAATTAAATATTTATTTTTAATATTTTATTTTATTTAAAATAATTGTTTTTAAATCTTTTATTTGTACTTAGTGCTTAGGATTTATATTCTAAATATTGATTTCAATGTATTGAAAAAAATATTTTATATCTAAAGAAAAATAATAACTATATTTTATATTTTTAAAAATTATTATAATATATTAAAACTATATGTAATGTAAAAAAAATCTAATAATTTGTTATATACTTGCATTATTTAAAATGGTAAGAACCTACTTTTTGGTTTAAAAAGGATGATTTTAAAAAGATAAGTGTTAAATTTATAAGTTATGTTTAAGAATATAAATATAAAATTTAGCTAAATTTATTTTTTAAAAATTTTAAATTTTTTTATATTTATTTCTTTCATGTTCTCTCTCTATTTTCTTAAGATTCTGAAGTTATTTGCCATGTTTTTCTCTGAGTATTTTTTTAATTAGAATTGTTGAATAAAAAATATTTAAGTTTTAATTATCTTTTTAATCCTATATTAAGTATAGAAAATTAATTATATTTGTCTGATTATAAAAAATTGAATTCAACTATTTTAAAAAAAATTTAGTTTGATCTCAATTTTTTTTAAAAAAAAAACTAATGTGGTCCTAACTTTTTAAAATAATTCTTTTTAAATAATTCAGTTTGATAATAATACAGTTGAACACTACTATACTAAAGAGTATAAAATCCTTCGTAGCTAATATTATAAAGTGAACTTTAAAGTTAACTCAGCTCATAAAACCGACTCATGAGATGAGGTTTGCACACACTTATATACAATAAATTGTCTTCATCTCTCGTCGATGTGGGATCTCCAACACTAATTAGATAACAATTTAGAAATCATTTAACGAATAATAAAAACTAATTTAGAAACCAATTTTTATTTTAGTCTCCAAAATTGTCTATAATTTGGTCACTATAGCAACTAATTATTTTTTGTCTATAAAATTAGTTTATATTTAATGATTGTTTGTAGTGAAATTATTTAAAAAAAAATTAAGATCATATTAATTCTTTTTAAAAATCTCAATTGACTTTTGTCTCTTTAGGGACTAAAAGAATTAGTGTTTAATTTTCTCGTTTAGTTTTCATCTTTGTATTTCAATTTTTTTTATTCTTATATATTTTTATGAATTTAGGTTTTTATCTTTGTATTTTAGTTCTTACCTCTATACTTTAAAAGTTTAATTTGCATCATAATTTCCCACATGCATGAATTTGAATCATTTATTACAAATTTAGGTAAAAAAAATTATTATTGATCATATACAAAGAACTAGTACACGGGACACACGACCTTCATATAAAGAGTGATTAACGTTAAAGTTGTACCACAAATTCACAATTCTACTTTCGATTGTATTACTTGTATCCTAAAATTGTGTAAGCTTCACATAAATCGTGAACATATTGTATTATTGACCTCTCTATATTGTATATATAACTTCAATGTTGACCTCTCTGTATGGAAGTCATGCATGACTTCATACTATAAAAGCCTTACCAGCAAGATACGACTTACCTAAATCATCAGTAATAATTTTAATTTTTCTTTTACCGAAATTAATAATAAAATTTTCAAATTGCAACATTTACTTGCAAAAAGCTCATGGTAATATATATAATTAACTCCATGCATAGCACACATTTCATGGCTTTGTCCTCTCTTTCAGGGGCGAATTCATATCATTGGTGCGTTGTAGTCAAGGACATATAATCCCTCTAGATTTGAACGCACTTACAAGGCTAACTGTGCGTGCTCTTTTGCTCAGGTAACTGGCAAAGTGAATCGATTGGATATATTGACCAGGTTCAAAAAACAATGAGTAGATCACACAGTGCGAGTTCAACTTGGTCAATAACCAAAAGCTCCATCGGTATCCAATTCGTTTCACGGCAAGATCAATTTTAAGACAAATTCAACAAAGAGGCATGCTAATATACATGCAAATTTTTGAGCAAGAAGACCCACATTGTAATTTGTAATGAATGGGTCCGCCATTGTTTAAAGCTCCTTTTTTAGAAAGCCAGATGGCCATTAACAGTCACCATTGTTTGTACATATATAGGCCACATGGTACTCGATGAATGCTTAACTCCGCATGCAAATCAGTTCTCACCACATGCATTACAGATCCTAAGTGATGTTAACATATTTTGTCAACATTTTACAGCTATAAGAAAGCACAAACATGCAACAGTTGGAGAATAATCTTTTTCAGTGGTCATTTTAGTCCACCCACCAAATCATTTGCACCCATCACATCATCGTCACTGCAAAGACCACTGATCCAATTCATGGGTGGGGGGCTCAACACCGCATCCAATCATCATCTCACTCCCAAAGCATCCATTCCCTGTCCCACCCCATCATTTTTTCTCACTTACTTACTAGCCCTACTGTTCAAAATTCTTTCTACAGTTAGAAGGAACGTGTTTCTCAGTATATAGCATGCACCAGTTAGATAGATGTCATATTTTAAGATATGAATCCTTAATTTTCTGCTACAAAATATTCAGTTAGAAAATAAAAGCACCTAATATTTAGGTTAAAGTATACTTCATGCAGTTGAGATTTATTACTGCAGCATAGACGTTTTAAAATTGTACTAGTGAAGTTTCATAGATCCAGGAAATTAAAGGCTGGGAGTAGGCATATCTATCTATCATTCTATTTGATGATGAAATATATTGCAGCTCTGATCTTACAATTATGGCACTTCGGGTTGCGTAATAAAAGTGGGGTTGAAATATCAATAGCATGCAGTGATTAGCTTGGGGTGATCACTTCTGCTTTTCACTTTGGAGTTTGCCAAAAGTTGCAGAAAAGGGGAAGGAATTGATTGATGGTAATTATAGTCAAACAAATAAGTGTAGAAGAAAAAAAGATTTGGTATGGCAGAAGGAACAATAGTGGTATTTTTATTACTAATGCTTCATTAGTTACTACCACTGTAGTTATAATCAATATTTTGAGTAACGTGAGCTAAGATAAGATAACACAATGGTTGTAGATGTTAATATATATGATTGAGAAATAATATTAATAACAGTGAATTTGTTTCATGAGCAAGTATATATGATATCTAGAACATAGCCATATAGATTATGATGAAGTTAAGTGTGAAAGTATATGACGGTGATAATCAGAATATGATAAGATGAAAAAATGAGAGTGAAAACCGATTGCAAAAGTACTATAGGAATAAGGTGAATAGAAGAACAGGAAGTAAGAGCGTGAAGGGAGCAAATGATTAAAAGATAGGGTTGCAAAGGCAAGATGGAAGATATTAATGATGGGTGTTAAGCCATGCTCCCGGTTGGGTCTACGAAGGAGTGGAGGTAACTCCTTTCCCATGACAAAAGGTAATCACACCTGGGTTCTGGCTTAATTGTCTAACATATAATTTGAAAACTTATTATAATGATGGTAATCTAGGTGTAACATGGAGCCAAAAATGAATAATTGACAAGTCCTGGCATTTTGGATTGGCATGAGAAACATTAGTTTTCACCTTTAGAAAGTGTGACCAGCAACAGGACCAGCTTTTCACAGTCTTATCTTGCTATATATCGATCCTATGTTTCTCCAATATATTAATTGATGTGGAATAGGTAGGAGTCAAAAAGAGGCACAGGAATTGTACTTTATTAATGGGGATGATAGATCCATGGTGACCTCAACTGTTGTAATTCATTTTTACCACCTCGCCCTTCTTTTTCATTATTTATACTTCTGCGATACATTCAAAAAGTACATCCCATGTGAACCCATCCTGTGAGACTACAGGATCTTAGACAAACCCACGTTTGTGTTTAATTTTATACATTCACATCTTTTCTATGTAATTTTTATATTAACTTTAATAAAGATATGGAGACTGGAAGCTAATATTAGATTTATTTTTTTAATTCTTAGTTATTTTTATTTGTATATATGTTTAGGTTTTATTTTATTTTTTTATTCTAGTTTTTATTGATTTTTTTATTTTATATTCTTTCTTTTTAGCTAGACCTAGAATGAGTGTATTGCTTGTTTATATATAGTCAGACTTTTTGCTTTAATTTAAGTAAGAAAAATAAAATAGAAGAAATATTTATTCTCATATCCTTTGTCTTCCTTTTCTCTTTTGTTTATCTCGGTTGTTTTTTTTATAATTTGGTATGAGAGTTTTGTTTGCTATATTTACACATAACTGAAGTTTGTTGATCCCTTACAAAAATTGTCTTCTCCTTACCATGTTAGTTCATCTAATAATCCTTCATTTCTCATTGTTCCTATTATTCTTGAGGGACCAAAACTATCATCATTAGTCTCGTTTATTTCAAATGAGTCTCATTTCAAAGAACAAGATAGGTTTCATTGATGGAATCATAGAAGCTCCCACTCATACCAGCTTATTGTTTTCATACATAGCATCATCTGTATGGACAATGCCTTTAACATATGGAAGTATTTATAGGAGAGATTCTCATAAGGAGACATGATTCATATTTCTGATAGTCTAGAGATAATTTCTTCTTTCAAACAAGATTCTTATAATGATGAGCAAAATCATGAAAGTTCAAAGACAAGATTGCAGTCTCAGCAAATTGGTTTTACTCGTGAGCAATATCAAACATTGTTAGCTCTTTTACAACAGTTCAAATCCAATGACAATGTTTCTAATCAATTCTTTGTTATTCCTTCCAACATGATAACACAAAATGGTAATAAATTTCTTTTATCCTTCAGTTTTTGGATTCTTGATAGTGGTTACTGACCACATTTGTTCATCTCATTTCACTCCACATCATTAAATTAATCCTATTTATGTCAAATTACCAAATGGAAATAAAGTCATTGCCAATTATTTTGGAGGTGTTTTTTTCAATCAAAATCATGTCATATACAATGTTTTGTACATTCTTTGTTTCACTTTTAATCTTCTTTCAGTATCAAAATTGATTAATGATGTATCTTGTGTTCTTACCTTTGACTCTAATGGTTGTCACATTCAGGATAAGAACTCATTGAAAATGCAAGATACATCATTTATATTATTAATATTATTCATAATATAAATATTATTAATCATATTTTATATTATTAAATTATTAATTTTATAAATATTATTAATATAATTTATATTATTAATATTATTCATAATATAACTATTATTAATATTATTAATATCATTTATATTATTAATATTATTCATAATATAAATATTATTAATATTATTAAATATTGTTAATATTATTTAGTATAGTTAATAAATTTATTTATATTTAACACTATAATATTTTCTATTATATTTTTATTATTAATTAATAATATTAATAATATATTTATATTATTAATAATAATAAGCATTATTTAATGCTTGTGTCAAAGTCTTCTTCTTTTGTAATTGAATAGTATAAGAGATCTTTTTATTTGAGAAACAACCTTGATGATCTTAGAGACATTCCCAATAAATTTGAAATGCAGAACTATAAGTACCCATTTTATAACATCCCAAAAAAAATATCCAACAATGCAAAGAGGAAACTAGTAGATCCGTGAAACTTTCAGCCAAGCACACCGCTAAAAAAAAAAAAATCAAACAACCCTGTCATGTGAAGAGTCTAGATAACCCAGCCACGTAAACACAATCCCACACAGCCATCGCCAAAAACTACAAATCGTCGCTTGAAGGACCACCAACCATGCATACCATGACTCACAGCCACGCTTCAAAAGCTCGTGCGCACACCCCAATCCTACGTGGAAAAATCTATCCAAAAGAAAATAGGTCTTAATAAGATTTTGCCAAGAAGGAATAGAATACATCATAGAACTTTTAAACCAATAATAGAAAGAAACTTAAAAATATATATTTTATTAAAAATTAGACTTTAAATTTAAAGACTTATTACTTTATATAATTTTAATATCATATTAAAAAAATAAATTTTAATTTTAATTTAACTTTGTAATATTAATTTATAAAAATGAGATTTGGACTTATATATTATTTTTTTATTTATTTATAGTAATATGAGATCTTTAATATATATTTTAATTTTTTAATTTAAACTTATTCCTCTATTTATTGCATTTTATTAACAAAAATTATATGGTGTTGGGCTGAGTTTACGTGCTTGTACCGAATAATAATAAGACAACAATAAGGCGTATATATTGCGCATCGCATAACACAATGCAGTGAATAAATGATACTTGGATATTTTAACAGGGATTCGTAACCCTTCGTTTATAATAGTACATTAAAGTATCTAACTTAGGCCTTTTGTCGATATCAAAACATTGCAACTTTGGAAGTTCTTTGACAGATTAAATTGTCCTTGTTCAAGAAAAAAAAGATGTTCTTAACAAAGGACAATAGACAATACTAATTTAATTGTAATATTAAGTAAACTTACACTATTAATGAATTGATAACTTGATTGATTAAATCGTTAATATAAATTAAAATCATTATTTTCTTCTCCTATAATATAAAAGGAAAAATAAAATAACAACATTGATAATTATGATTATGATTAATCTGACCTCATTAAAATTTATTTAATAATTATGATATGGTAGAGTATTTCCAACTCATCTTACTTAACTCTTCTTGTTATTTAATATTAATAACTTTTCTTAACTTTATACTATCATGTACAAAGCAATAATAAATATAATAATAAAGTAAATATTTAGTGAAATTGTAATTGGAGGTTTGATCTTCAAAATTCAAAAGAATATAAAAAAATATCTTGTATTATTAACCATAATAAAATTTATTTACTGCAACTAATTACTATAAAATTAAATCAAATATTTCTAATAATATAAAAGAATAGAATTTATTGACCAAATTGTGGTGATACGCATGTGTATGTATTGTCTTTGTTTATAATATTAGATTACTTTACATTAATTATTCTCATTTTTCTATTTTTTCTTTTGTACGTACTAAAAAAATAGAAATATCAATTTAAATAAACAGAAACTCCAAAATTTTCAAATTTCTGTATCACAACAATTTTTTTAATTCTTTACTAATAAAAAAAACATTTTTTTCAGAAATCAACTCAAACACATACATCATTGTCAATTTTAATATATTTCTCCACATAGAATTCCTAATTATTTTGAAGGAACCAGTGGTACAAACTTTTTACATGCTTCCAACATCCATATCAACTCATTAATTAACCTGTTTTCACAAGTTATATAAAATAAGTAATAATATACATAAATGAAAAAGAAGTGTAAAAAAAATAAAACTTCTTACAAATATGTATATATACAAAAAAATAATGTAAAAGTTATAAATTATATATATATATATATATATATATATACTTTTATCTCATAATCTATTAAAATAACTACTTTTAACAACATGCAGAAAGGCACAGCTTGTGCCTTGTAGTAAGTTGTAACCTTTAAATTGTTTCTTTAAGCACAACTCAACACATTTATTTTTCTACCACATTAAAATTAACCACAAAAACTCTGGTGATGAATCATATATTTCTTAATTGTTACGTTGTGGCATTAGAAAATTTGTCATCTTTTTCTATAATATCATTGCAGAAGGGTAAGATTACGGAGAAGTGATAAAGACCATCATGGTACACTTGCTGGCAACGTCATAAAAAATAACTCATGATATTTCCTTACCTACAAGTAATTTTGGAAAATCATGTAAACAAGCAGCAAGCAATGATTGTTTTTTTTATCAAGAAAAAAACTAATAAATTAAATTGAGATATTGTAGAGATATCTCAAATCTTATACAAAGTCAACCAGAGACAATTCTAAAAAAAAATTACACAGACCATAACACATAAAACATAGGATCATAGCTGACAACCGTAAATAACCCCACAATTAAACATAAATCTTTAACCTTTTTTAACAGATCTCATACATATCAAAGGTTAAAGACATCAATTAGAATACGAAAAACTTATCCCGCTTTGAAATTCACCCATGACCATACCTTCACTTGCACTATGGTAAAAAATTCAATATGATATATCCTACCGCTTTTAAATATCTTCTTATTTCTATGTTTCCATAACTCAGTTACCACTACCCACATACAACCCCAAATTTGATTAACGTTTTTATTCATCCCACTAATCTTAAAGCTCAAAAAGTGCATTTTTGGCTCGCGATGCTCCGTCGATGTCACCCCCAACCACGCGTAGCACTTTGACCATATTAGCTAGGCAACTCTGCAAGTACAAAAGAGGTGGAGCTTAGTTTGCTCCTTTCCACACAGGCCACACATACTACTAATTCCTCTTCTCTCCAAATTCGCTTTAGACATTATCTTATCCTCCAGAACCCTCCATGCAGTGAGGAGAGTTGATGACTGAGCCTTTATCCTCCAAAAACCCACACCAATGCCCCTCATCCCCCTGGGCATCTCCCTTAAGGATTCTGTAAGCCGATTTGACAGTGAACATTTTGGTCTCACCATGTTTCCAGACCTATGTATCCTCCTTCTCCGCATTTCTTTCCAAAAGACTCATCAACGATCTTGTTCCTAAGTCTTCCCATTGGAATGAATTCCTTCTCCAATCACTCTTCCAAGCCCACTCTTGATTTTCTTTCATCTCCCCTCCTTGCTAAATAAGAGATTCCTTCTCAGAATAGATTGAGAAAAGTCTCAGAAATTTGACCTTGAGATTCACATTTCCCACCCATTTGTCCTCCCATAACCTTATCTTCTTGTCATTCCCGACCTCCCATGAATAGTTATCCTCAAAGTTGTATTTCCATCCCTCAGGCGCCCACACTTCCTTCAAATCCCTCCACCAATTTAAGAGAATCCTCCCTCTTCCTTTGGCTTACAAATATTTTTCCACAATATCCACGCTATCTTTCTTCCTTCCGAATTCCAATTTCACAATAAATTTATCTGTAATTTCACCTAACCATGCATTTTAAACAAGAACAATAAGACAAGGAATGATTGGTACTAAGGATTTTCAACTTCAATCTCAATTTCTTTGTTTTCTGATAATAAAAAATCTTCAATTTGTTTAACTGCAACCACATGCATCACACATATCCACAAAAATAAAGCTTACTCTCTCCTTCGAATAATAGTTGTTTTACTTACATTTGTTTATCAGTTGAAAGAGAGAAAAATGAGTAAGATTAAAAAATAGTAGTACTTTTGACAAATAAATTGATCATATATTATAATCGAAATGTTTATTTTCCGATAATGAAATTCTGAAAATGGATAATTATCGATATTTTCTAAAAGTATAATTTCAATTATGATAGTCTTTAAAAAAAATAAAGTTATTTTCAATTTTTAATACATTTAAACAAATATTTATATTAAAAAAATATGAATTAAACAAGTATATATTTATAAACTAATTTCACCTATGATATTATTCATACACACATTCTAATATTCTGGAAATTAATGCTTGCATTATATTTCTTATTTTATTAAAAATGTTTAATGCTTTATTCATACCATCTGTACTTATATATTCTCTTTTCTTATGACTTTTTCTTTCCTCCAATTTTGACTTATTATTTCAATTGCATTGATTAATGCTATAGCTTTTTAATATTGCCATCTCATAATTAAATTATTAGATTTTTTTAAAAAAATTTGATGTGATATGATTAAATGTTTTTTCGTCTATGTAATGCAAATTTTGTTTTCTCTTTAATTTAATCCAAGAAGTTTTAGACCAAATAACAAATATATTAAGAAAGTTATTATTAATATTTAGGTAATAAATGAATTTTTAATATTATAATATAATATTATAATTTCTATATCAACAATAAAAAATATTTTAACATTTTAGTCCACATTAAAGTTAATATAAAAAATGGACTTATTCCATTGATAGAAATATTCATAAAATTTAAAATTTGAACTAAAAATAAAAATTAATTTAACATTAAAGTTGATGAGAAACATATTTAATCATTGTGATAAAACTTATACTCCAAACATTGAATGAAATTAATTATAATAATTTTACAATCTAAATGTTCAAAATATAAATTTGAAACATATTAAATAATATACTTTCATAAGTGATATAAATCTATGCTGAATCGGCATAATATTGTAGTATGCAGAAATTGTTTTATCACGATGTGAATTTTATTATAATCAAATTGTGACATTTGTCCTACTATTATAACTATACTTTTCGGTCTATTAATGGCAGCTCCATCTAACACCTAGTCTTTTTCAGAAACTATTTTCATGAATTTGAATTTAAAATGTTTATTTCTAAGCTTGTAATTATTTTTTCATAATTTAAAAAATACTTTTGTAAATATTTAAGAAAAAAATCATACCAATATACTCTTCATTAACAATAAATATTTCGTTATTTTATTAAATAAGAGATACATTGATGTATAATATGTTGTCCATTGCAGCTAATAATAATTTGTTGGCATGTTACGATATTTTTTGCACATATACAACAAATAATTCCATTAGGAAAGAACATATATTTTATCAGCCATAATAATTAATTTTTTAATATTACATATGGCTACAGGCCCACAGTAAAGAGAAGAAAACAATAGGGCCAAATAAGAAAAAAGTTGTTTTTGGTTGAAGGGAGAGAAAAAACAAAAGGAAAAGAGATTAAGAAAACGAGTGGTAAGGACTAAATTCTTATGCATATGACGAAGCAAATTGTCTATGTTTTATTATTAGTGAACCCGTTAATCGTTGCACATAGTCATTACAAGAATATGCTAAACACAAAAAATATTTGCACGAAATTAGCTTCATAATTAGTTTGGTAAAAAATAAAAAAAGCCCAAGAAAAAGTTAGGCCGAAACTGAATTTATTATCTATGTGTGGAATAGCGTGTTTTAAATGAATAACTTGTTTGAATTAATGATGGATGATTAAAAACTATATTGAATTACCAATTAACTATATTTTAAGTAGACATCTTTTAAGTTCAGAATTAATTTTGAATTGAAATTATTTTAAGTAAATGTGACGTGGAAGATTTTTTTTTAAGTAGTAATTTAATTTTTTTTAAAATATTGTATTAAATTAGTTAATCGAAATAAATATTAGAAATGTAAGATATATAAAAAAAAAAAAAAGTGATGAAAGGTAAATAGTAGTGGGAAAGAAAAGGGTAGAAGATTTGAGCATTGTCGATGTGTGTGATTCGTGTATAGAGAAGGTCTGGTATGACAGGGAAGGGAAGAGGTGTATTATGTTCTAAAAACAGTGTGGAAAAAGAGAGTTGGAGTCTATAAATACGGGTTGTCTGCATTTTGAAAATTCCCGCAAATATTTGCAACAGACAAACATCCAGCGCAGCATCCACCACGTCCCCTAGCCAAATCACGTCTCTCTCCCCTCTCTGCCTTCTCTCACCTCTCTCACTTCTCTCACCTCACCTTCCCAATCCCTATCGCAAACACAAAACATCCCTCCGCCGCCGGCAGTCTTAGGGTTCCCGTCAGAATGCTTCCCTACGCTTCCATTTCGGCGGTCGAGGCGGCGCTGGGGCGCAACCTCACCTTCGCCGAGACCCTCTGGTTCAACTACTCCGCCACCAAGTCCGATTACTTCCTCTACTGCCACAACATTCTCTTCCTCTTCCTCATCTTCTCCCTCGTCCCCATGCCCCTCGTCTTCCTTGAACTCAAGCGCTTCTCCTTCTTCGACTCATACAAGATCCAGCCCAAGGTTCGCTTATCCCTCGAAGAAATGTTCAGGTGCTACAAGGACGTCATGCGCATGTTCTTCTTCATTGTCGGTCCCCTCCAGCTCGTCTCTTATCCTACCATTCAGGTTTCACTCACTCTCACCCTCATCTTCACGGTTATATCCACTGATTTATTTATTTATTGCTTAATTTATTGTTTTTTTTTTAATTTAATTTTCAGATGATTGGGATCAGGACTGGGTTGCCATTGCCGTCGGGGTGGGAGATCCTGGCGCAGCTGTTGGTGTACTTTCTGGTGGAGGATTACACCAATTATTGGATCCACAGGTTTCTGCATAACGGTTGGGGTTACGAGAAGATTCACCGCGTTCATCATGAGTACCCTGCTCCCATTGGATTCGCGGCGCCCTATGCCCACTGGGCTGAGATCTTGATCCTCGGGATTCCCTCCTTTCTCGGCCCTGCCATGGTCCCTGGCCACATTGTTACCTTTTGGTTGTGGATAGCCTTGCGTCAGATTGAGGCCATTGATACGCACAGCGGGTAACACTCCCTCACTCACCAAAATCTATTTTCGATCACTAATAGTGTCTTGCTTTTTCTCTGATTGTGATCCCATACGGGCCCTAGCATCTGTTTCACACCCTTCGCTCCTTTTCTTTTTCTTTGCTTTATTATAACCGGTCACATTTTATTTCTTTCTCTAAGAAGATTGCAAAATTTTCAGGAGGATAATTTTTTTTGTTCAATTTGTTTGCACTTACCACATTTATATATGTTGCTCCTGCTGCATTTATATATGTGGAGACGAGATTTTGTTTAGGCTGCACTTTCCTCACTAGAAAAGATCCTCTCCATTTCATTTATTTTCCGGAGACCTTAGTAATGGAGGAAATGGAGAGAATCTTGACTCTCTGCTCAAAGACAATCTGATATTTTTTGTTCTCCTTGGTCTCATTCCTAGTGGAAGAAAAATGTGTTATTTGGTTTTAACCTTGTGTTATTCATCCGTACCATATGTGCTATGAAACCAAAAGAGGTACGAAAACTTGAAACTGAATAGAGTAGTTTCTATGTGAATGTGAAAATTGGACCTGAATTTTAATTGTTTTGATGAGAAAAACAGACATGTTATAAATGTGTATTTAGAAACGGATTGTGGATTTGTATCTATCAAACTCTATCTTATTACTCACCTGTTTAGTAACGCATTTTGTACCATTGGATGTGAATATGCAAATGCAACTATATGTTATAACCCGCATTTTTTGGGAACAAATTTTGTTCCATTAGACGCCGAATGCGTCTATATACGTACGAACACGTCTATATGCAAATGCGTTTATATTTATACCAATGGATGTGGATATTTACAAACGGATCACAGATGTCTGTCTGCCAAACCTGATAACCTTATCTTATTATCCGCGTGTTTGGTAACACCTTTATACCAATGGATGTGGATATACAAGTGCAACTAAGTGTGTTTAGAAACAGATCATGGATGTGGTTTTTCTCATCGAAGTGAATGTTACTAGTCTTTTGCACTTTTCTCATTTTATAAATGATTTTTTGGTCTCAAAATGTGTTTCCAAACACGGTCTATTAGTTGCTTTTGAGTTGATCTATTAGTTAATTTTGGGTTGGTTCGGATGTGAATTTGTGGTGGGCGTGAATATGCAAATACAACTTAGTGTGTGTTTGGAAAAAGTTTTTTAACATCAAAGTGAATGCCACTAGTTCTAGATTTTGCATTTTCACAATGTAGACGTGTATTTTGACCTCAGAATGTGTTTCCAAACATGCAATTTCAATTGTTTTTGGGTTGGTTTGGAGGCGAATTTGTACTGGATGATGATAAAGCAAACATGAATAATAATATAGATTAAACATAGTGATATCCGAGCAGTTTGGGAGAAGGTTGACGAGCATTATATTTGTTGGTAATCATTTAATAGTGTGAAATTATTACATTTAGCTGTCACTACACTACTAAACAAGAAACTTGGTTATTAACTTGTTGGACCTCTGTAATTTAACAGGAAGCAAAATTTTATTGAAGGTTACTGTTGAGAATCTTTTGTTTGTTGTCATTGATCTGACAGCCAAAAGTTAAAATTGAAATTTTTTCTTGGATACATTTGCTAGTTTTTGTGTTGGTAATTTATAATGTTCTTAATCATGCCGACAAGTGGATCTTTCTGGTGTTTGCTGCCTCAACAATACGCCGATCAAGTTGTTATTTGTCAAACACAAACATTTGCTAACTTCTGCTCTGATAAACATCCAATAATGTTAGGACAATGGTTAATTTTGTTGAGATAGAATATTCTTGTGGAGTGTGTCCAACTTGAATTTTCTAATAATTGTCTTTAGGAATTTACCAGTAGCCACTCCTTCTTTGTCATTGATAAACACTAGCATACTCCCCTCCCCTCCTTTTCGTTTTCCCCTTTATGAGAAGTTAATCGTCATTCTTTAGTTCATGTATTGTAATTTTGGCATGTGGTGGGCTTTATATTATATTGCCTTTTTTTATCATATCTCAGGTATGACTTTCCTTGGAGTATCACAAAATATATTCCATTTTATGGTGGCGCTGAATATCACGATTACCATCATTATGTTGGAAAACAAAGTCATAGCAATTTTGCTTCAGTTTTCACATACTGTGATTACATCTATGGAACTGACAAGGTTATATCATCATTCTGGAATTATTTTGATGCATAAATACATGAATGGTCTTTCCAAATGTCATATTGATTTGGTATACTTCGATTGTCACAGGGATATAGGTATCAGAAGAAAATACTTCAGAAGGTAAATTTATAAAGCTTTGGCATTTGAAAAAATGTGATTGCATCCTGACACTTTAGTTACAACTACAATTTTATATTTTGCTCTGTTGACTCTTATCCTCTTGTTTTGGGCTTAGTTTTGTTGGGTATACAATATTGCAATGATTGACTCTCTTTTTTCCCATATCTGTTGCTTTGATTTAGTTGAAGGAAGATTTGACATATGGTGAGCAACAGAACGGAGGATCATACAAGACACAGCAGATTAAATCTGATTGAAAGAGACTGAAGTATCCTCTAGGTGGTTTCAGAATGTTTTGCTGACACTTTGGAACCACCAAAACACCTGTAGACATAAATCTCATGGTGGTAAAATGATTTCTTTGGTTTAGTAGAACGTAGTTTTATGATTTGTGATTGTGTTAGAAATCGATCGTTGGAGGAATTTATTCTATTGTCATGTTCTGGAATTCAAACATTTTGGTTTTGGTTCATGACCTTCAGAATGTTCCTTCGCTAATGAGTTGTAAATTCAGAAATATGAAATAGGCTTCCTCTGATGGGATGTAATTGAAAAATTATAATAATATCTGGAAGTCTATGAGATTGAAGTAAATGTCTACATGTAGTTCACAAAGGAATGTGCAACACGGTGGCGTTGTTTGCTAATTGGATAGAGTTCAGTGGGGTTGAGTAGTGCAAATATGCAGTTGATTTGGTATTGAAACTAGGCTAACCTGTTTGGATTGACACTTATTAATTGTCAAAACAATATTTTAAGAGTTGGTTTTCTGGAGTTAGGAAGGAAAAAACAGTTTACATGTTCAAACTTTATCATGTCTAGTCTATAGTCAATCTAGTACCAATCAGTTTAACGTTATTACTTTTTCTTGTCTATAGTGAATGTAGTGGTAGTCAGTTGAAAGTCACTTTATGTTTTAAAAAAATGGAAAGGAAGTTAGGCATATGCAGGCATAAATGATGACGATTGAGTTAAAAGTCCTCAATGAAAGTGGTGTGATTTAACAAACAACCTATTTAAAGGCCCAATCTAATGAATTGTTATTATATGAAAAAAAAATATCGTCCTTCAAATTAAGTATTATGTAAAAACAAGGTAAAAGATAATTTGAAGACCTTAATTAAGAAACTTAATTGAAATATATTCTTTTTCATATGAAAATTATAAAATGTTTTTCAATACAAAAATTCTTTTAAAACTCTAAAAGAAAACTTTAAATCAATTTTTGTTATAAAAGAAACTATAAAACATTTTTTAAAATTATTAAATATTTTATAATGAAAATAGTTAAATATAAATATGTTATGAGTTATTTTTATATAATTATTGACACAATCATAATTTCATTTTTCCTTCATATTTATAAACAAATTAAATTATTACATTCCAAATCTTTATTATCTTATTTTAATAAAGAAATATATTGTAAGAAAAATCAAATTAAATTAGAAAATAATTCTAAACATATTCATATATATATATATTAATTTAAAATATATAATATTACATTTATATAAAAGAAAAGAAAATTTTCAATTTAGTTTGGTTTTTAAATTTTAATTTAAAAAATTGAACTAAACTATTTAACTTAAGAAAAATAATTTCAAAAACTTTAAAATTTTAATTTTATTAATTTTTGTTATTTCTTAAATCAGTTCTTTGAACACTTAACTATTGTGTTAACTAATCTCCTTATAATTAGAATTTAATAGAACTTGTTTGATTCCAAGGGGATAATTTAGAAATAGTAAATTCTATCAATATTTTTTTACTTTGACTGCTATCTGTTTTTATTGTATTTTATTTTCTAAATAAACACTTAAAAAAGTTACTTATTTTTATTAATATTCATCCTAGTTCTGAGCAGAAAGTATCAGGAAGATGGCAGGGGTACTAGGTGATAGGGTAGTCTCTTTCATAAGGAATAAAAATGGCCTTTCAGCTAACTGAGAGGATTCACAATCTCTGCTATTTCTGATCTTGTACTATGCACTTTCCCCAATACTTTCAATGATAAATGCACTATATCTTCATTTACTCCCAAAACAACAATACATTTCAAACTTTTCTCTTTTTCATATTGGATTTATAAATTTTATAAATATAATATGAATCAATATGAGAAGGATGGTTTAATTTAGTTGGTGGAGCGTGGTTTATTTAGTATCACGATAGTGGGTTCCAAGCAAAGGTTACTATTTTGTTTTGTTTCTATTTTTTTTTCAAATACTTTTGAAGATTTTCTGAACTCAAACTCATGGCAATTGATTGCTATGCATCCAGCAAATTTAGACCTCCACCCAATTTGTGTTGGGAAAATATCTTATATAATTTTTAAATAGATATGACGTGTAACTCAAAATGTAATTCAGAAATTAATGATGCGAAATAATAAAAATATCTTATGTAACTTTTAAATAGATATGACTGGTGGTAACTCAAAATATATTTCAGAAATAATATTTTGAAATATATTCTTGGATTTGAGTTTTTGAAACATCTTTTGAATCTAAGAATCTCTCTTCTAAAATATATTTATTTATTTTAAAATTTTATTTGGAATGTATTTTTGTAGTGTGGAATTGCTTTTTTTTAGAATGAGATTTTAATTTTAGAAATTCATTTATGGATCATAAAAATTTATTATGAATTTTTTTTTTCTGGTATTTTTCAATTATGGATTTCTAATTTTGAAATGAGAAACACTTTTGGAATTTCAAAATTTAATGGGGTGTATATCTAAAATCATTGGATATAGGAAGCAATTGTCCAAACTCATTTGAGAAAGGGTTGTTTCTTCACGCACCTCTACAGTTTCTTCTGACATCCCATACTTTTTAAAATATAAAAAATACCTTTTATTTTATTGATGTTTCTTTTTTTAAATGGATGATATGGAAAAACTCAGAATTATAGAATTTTTAAGTTCCGAATTCTATGATCCAGGATGTGTTTCTTTAAAAAATTATAGAATTCGAAAGGTATTTTTAGAATTCTGTAATCTTAGGATATGTAAATTAAACAAAACACATTCCGAATTTTTTAAGGACAATATGATCATTTTGCCTGACCTATGGGGTGTTTGGAGAAGCTATAGAGGTGCTAGAAGAAGGCAATTTCTTCCTCCACCTACATAGTTTCTGCCTGCACCTCTATACTTTTGGTCAAAAGTCAGATTTACTCTTAATCAAATTAAAAATTAAACATAAATCCATGCACCCTCCATCATCTTCTTCATTCCAGTGTAGAAAGTATTTTGAATTATAAAATTTGAATTACAAAGTTAACTTCTGAATTTTACAATTTTAAATTTTGACTTTTGAATTATAATGGTTTTGTATTTTGCAATTTGAATTCTAAGAATTCAAAAAAGTCATTATGACTTTTGAATTGTAGAATTGAAATACAATTTGAAAATCATTTCTTAATCGAAAAAATATTTCAAATTATACAATTCAAAAAATTAACTTTATATTTTAAATTATACAATTTAAAATCATTTATGAATTCAGTTAATAACTTTCAAATTGGAAATTAAGAATATTTTTAAAATTACACTAATGGAGATGCAGGAAGAAATAGCCTTGAGAAAGGATTCTAGTTGTTTGTTATCCTTATCCGTGGTTGCTATTACCCAACTTATCTTACATTTGAATTGGCATTGAGACGATGAAGTTTCGTAGATTATTGAGGCCAACAATCACGTGGTGTTTGTGGCCAGCTGTTTCTCAACAAGTTTCATCTTTCAAAGTTTTCAGGATTTGTTGGCCCATTCTCGCTCTTTTACATATATGCTTTCTCATATTATAAGTGAATATAAGAATCACTAACTAATCATACTATGAATCCATAATTAAATTATTAGATAGTCTCCCCTTATTATCCTAACTAATATTTACATGACATTTAGTATTAATTTTTTAACTATGTAATAGTTTCTTCCCAATAACAAATTTTTCTTGGTCTTTAATCCTGCTATTGGTCAACATTAATTTCTTTGTTTCTATATTTGAATAATGAAGGGGGTGTTTACTTCATTTAAATAAAAAAAATCAGAAACAATAGAGTTTACAAAAGGTTAGACGTAAATTTTATTTTAAGATATATATTTTAAATATATAAAGAATTGAAAATTTACAAATAAAAGATAAATATTTATTCTTTGTTTTAAGAAAAATTACACAAGTACAAGATACTAAAGTAAGCATTCTCAATGGATAAACTCACGAGGTTTTAAGTTAGATTTAACTGAAATTGGATTTGTTTGGGAGACTAAGATTAGAGTTCTTAAAGAGATAAAAAAAAAAAAAAAAGAATGTTTGAGGTACACAACCATAATTGCTTTGGGAGCTTACGGTTTAATGTTCAATGCTTGATAATGTTTTGACAATGGCCGAGTGTTTGGAAAATTTACCGAATTCACTATTACATTTTGCAAATTAAAATTTTCAATTATTATTTTATCCCAATTATTTTTTATGGACATGTGTCATAAACTCATTAGAGTGTTATCTACCAAATTTTTTTAATAGATATGACAAACTTATGTAAAAAAAAATGTATATGTAATACTCATATATAAATCGTAATTTATCTACGAATCCAAACTTGTATGTAAATATGAGTAGGTAACTAACAAATTTCTTATAGTGGTGTATGATATGAAATGTATGTGTATACTTGATGGTGATATTTGTATGATATGTGTCATGTGAGGATGACCCCATATGGTAGATAATCCTTAGTAAAATGATTATATATATATATATATAGTGATGAAAAATTTATATATGACCATTTATGGGTGAAACTTGTGAATGTATGTGACACTTTTAGGTGTATATTGTGTATGAGATACATTGGAATGATATCATGCTTTAGGTGGTGATACTAAGCATGTTAGATTATTAACTAAAGTAGATATCAATCGAGTGGATTAAATATCAAGTGGTGAGAAATTAAAGAAATTCATATATCTCAAGCTTAAATAAGTATATGTATGAACTATCATAATCTAAGACAAGTCTTGATATCTGATGAAACATATTCAATATAGATGTGAATATTTTAAAATGTAACATATTAGAATTACATCGTGAATTGAGATGTGACTTAAAATTCTAATATTTTTGTTATAATATTTTAGTTAAAACTATTTATTAGAGGTCTTTTGAGAAATACCTTCATTTAATTGAATATAACCATATAAAGTTGTGTATTGATAATCTTGTTGTTGATGTGTGTGTTGTTGTATCATGTTATGATTGAATTTTATGTAATGTATTATATTACATGTTGTAATACAATAATAGTTATTGAATGACATAAATTTTTATATTGCATTTTGTTGTATTACATAGAAATATTCATTTTGAGGATTAGATGTGAGTTGTATATATGAATATTATGTTTGTTTATAGCCGCAATGTACCTTTTCGAGATGCTACACAAAACCTTCGTTCCTGTTAATTAAATGTGAATCTTGCTTGATAAAGAAGAAATCGAAAGCATTTCCTTGTTCAAGATTAGAAGAAGTATATTCTGTGTATCACTAATTGGGTTTTTTTTTTGTACACTAGTCATGGATTCAAATTATAAAATTGAGATTCTCTAATAAGATGTGATTGGGTGCTTAAGTCAAGACACGTTATTACAAACTTTATACCCATCACTAGAACCCAGCTGAAATACAATTTTTTCCTTTAGTTATTAGATGTTATTTCAAATAGTTTTAACTGGTTATAAAGTTTGTGTAATTTTATTATTAATATTTTGTAAATGCATTTGTGATGCAGATTCAGGAGGATAAAGAAAAATACGTGTTTTAAAGAACATATCAATGTGATGACTTTTTCAAGATTAAATTCACTCTTCGAGGTTAAGAGTAAGTTGAATAAAAGTTTATTACAAGAGTGAAAAAAAGTTCATTAACACTTGAATTAACATATTAACACTTCAAATTAACATTATTGTTTTGTATGATTTTTTTTTCCCTCCGTCAATCTTCTACCGTTTATGGTTTTTAGTTTCATCACTGTTAACCTATTAGCATTTGTGTTTGGTAGACTGGTCACTATTGAACTTGTTCAAATTTTTCTCGACAGTTGATTTTAGTCAACAAATTTTAAATAATTATCATTTAGTGATAGTATATTTTACTCATTTTATGTCATATTATAACATTCATATATATATATATACATATATATATATACATATATATATATTATTAACCGTTACATGACATGAAATAGAATATGATATGCGACACATTTAGATGGATGATAATACATTATTACTAAATGAGGAGATATACTATTCTCAATTTTTAAAAATCATTAGAACAAAATAGAAAAAACGTACTAAAACAAAAATTCTTCATATTTACATTTATTAACAAATATTGTAAATTCATATTTTTATCTACAATATAAAAATTATTTTAAATTTAATTTAATTCTAGTTTCGTGAAGTTAATATACTTTTTTTTAAAGAAGTCAATATACTAAGAAATGGTTGAATTTCACTGTACTTGTTTTTTAATAAGGTTAGTTATCATTTAAACACTAATGGTTTGACATTTTTGTTATCAATTTATTTATTTTCGTATTTATCATAAATTTCCCTTGTAAAAATACAAAAAAAATGTCATTTTTTAATTTTTAACGCATTCGCATAAATTAACAAAAATAAATTCTCATTATTAGAAGTTTTTACAACTCTCAGTTTCGTAAGAATATATCTTGATTATATTTGTAATTAGTAAAAATAACTTTTCCTTCATTATTCTAAAAAAAAAATTATAATAATTGTGTGAGGTCACATGTCGATCCATAATTAGAGAAGAATTGTTTAATTTCAATTGAAAAATTAATGGAGATTCTGATTTTATTATTAGGAATGATGAGAATTATGGTTATTGACAGATATATGAGTTAGAATTATTAATACACAATCAAAACTATAAACAAAAATGAGGAAACTTAGTATAAAAAAAGAAAGAAGACGGATGAAGAACACATATTACTTGACTGAAAATCAGATTCTTTCTCTTTACTAGAACAAATTTAATTAATATCCAACACCAACCTGAAAAAGAAGTTAATAGTTGACTAATTAAAGAGAAGAAAGAAAATTGAGTTTGGTGAATTATAGTGCTATAGTATATTTTCCAGATTCCTGTTTATATCTTGAGACAGAAAAAAATGAGCATATTGATTTGGTCGTAGAGAAAGAAGAGAAAAAGGTAGGAAAAGGACTCAGCAGAAAAGAATATATGAATTTGGATTTGATAGAGTAAAGATTAGAAAATGAGTAGGCTTAAAGAATAGAGCGCACATGACATGGTTTTGGTGAATGATCACAACAATAAAGTGATGTTTAATTAACTAAGGCCCAATTGTAGTTTGTTGAGGGTATTACAGAGGGAAGACAAAAGCACCCAGTGGACACTGCTTTGTTTTTGAAAACCAAATCACACCATTCCATTTCTGTTTATGTTTCTATTACAGATCACATCACATGCTTCATTTTTTCTACTTTTATTAATGTCTGACCACTGTGTTGTGTCACCAGAACAGCACAATGAATTGGAGAAATTCACCTAACTCCGCGCTTGATTAATACACATTTCAATTTCTGTTCAAAGTCACCAATGCGTGCCAGAGGACTCTGTTTCATCTTTTACCTTTTCAAAACTGCTTTCATTGGAAGCTGGATCATGCCTATTTTTCCATTCTCTCTTTCAACTTTCACAAACGTAAATCCTATATATATTTTTTAATCAGATAACTATATACATTAATTAAGTGAACATGCCAATACATATTATCCCACAATTTCTCCTCTTTCGTTTTAATTTACTGAACCCTTTTAATTTGACAGGTGTTTCAAATACGTCATCAACTTCAATTATTAATTTATAGTTATTAGAGTTAACAATTTTCCTAACTCAAAGTAGTACTATGAAAATCAAAGTTAAACTATATTTAAAAGATATTAAAAATTTGAATAAACACTTAATGGATCTTTAATACTTTGAACATTTGTCTAAGATATTTTATATTTGGTTCATCCTTAATTTTTTTATAATAATGATTTGTTGAAATTGACGAGGTATTCGAAAGATTTACTGAATTAGGTTTGGGTTTCAATCATTTAAAATGTTAGTATGCCGATTGTGAAATATATTTTTGTATTTGTTTTGGATATTTACTTGAGGTAAATAGTTATTAGACTAAAAATAATAAACAAAATAGAATTCTTTGCATTGCTTATATTTTATTTTATTTTTATTAAAAAGGTAGCTCATAATATATACATAAAGCACTCCACGAGAGTCATGGCTTGTATTAAGTAAATAACGTGCAAGTCACCAAGTCTTTAAAGTTTATATTTCTTCTTAGAACACACAAGAATATTTTGAAAAGTAATTTTTTTTATTATATAATGAAAAATTAAAAAGGAATTTTAGTTAAATTTAATGAACAAAAAAATTTTATCTAACAAAAATTAATTATTTAATTTTTATTTAATAAGGACTACTTCATTTGTCTACTTTAAAAAAAATATTCTACAATGGTGAATTCAAATGGAAGATTCCAAGTTGTGGGATGATTTAAGTTGGGAAGTGATTACAATGTTTAAATAGTATAATAGATCATAATTTACATTAGTTATTATGAATCTTAAATCAATACTAGTCGACTTAACATTTAGGGTGTGTTCGTTTTCATGGGAGGAGAGAGGAGGTGCTTTTTGTGTTTATTTTAAAGATTTTGAGGGTGGGGAGTGGAAGAGGGAGAATGTGAGTGATTTTTTTCATTCTTCACAAAATGAGGAGATTTGTGGAGATTTATGTAGGATGATTGTATTTTACCAAAATACCTTGAGCATGCATTTTATTACAATATCAAAATAAAATATTACATAAATTTATTTATAATTTCAAAAATATTTAATTATACTATTAATAACAACATACAATTATAAATAATGAAAATAAAAAAAAATTATAATATTAACAAAATATATATAATTATATAAAATAATAAATGAATATAATAATAAATATTATTTTCATAAATTTTAATATATTTAATAATTTTATTTCAATTTAACACAAAAATATTTTCTATTATATTTTTTAATTTTTTATTATAAAATATAAGTAATTATGAATATTATATATTAAAAAAATTAATTAATTCAAACATACACACAAAAAGAATCATAATTAATTATTTAAATATTTTTTAATAACAAGGACAAATTTGTAAACTTACAATAAACAATCCTCACAAATCCACTCTATCATCCCTCAATCCAAACAACCTCATATATCCTCACCATCCTCTCTAATCTTCACAAATTCACTCTCTCCCCTCCTCATAAATCTCCTCCTCAATCCAAACATAGCCTTAGTTTGTGTGATAATATATATCGTGTTACTTTCTCTTTCTACACCAACATGTATATCAATGTTGATTGTGAGTTAAAATTAGTCACATATTCAAACATGAATTATATATGAAGTAACATTGTTCTAACTTTATGAACTCTAATTATTTAACTTATCTAGCACTATTAGAATATGTAGCAAATGACATCTTCCTCTTCTCAGGACATGCAGTCTCCCTAAAGATCTTACACACCTCTTTGAACCATTAATATGCTACATCTTGATTTGAGTTCCTATTGAATTTAGGAGGATTATGTCTCCTAAATTTAGTCAAAATCAAATACTATAATTATTAGTTCACTTTTGTTGCCTTTATTATCATTTTAGTATAGTCTCTAGCTAATGCATATACCTAATGTGATAGGACACGGTGACACTTTGCTGTTATAAAGCAATCGTCATCATCTTTATAACTCAGACCACCTAACACACGTCTAATGAAGGGTGAGAAAGGTAAGAGGTTTAGGTGTCATCCTTTACACATATGCAAAAGATAAGTTAGAAATTAATTAAAAAAACTACAAACTTAATTCCTTAAACAATGAAAATTTATAGAAATAAACCAACAAGTAAAATCACCATTATTGCACAACAAAGTATAGCTTGAGGATGCAACCGAATCTAATATCATAAGTCTAACAATCCTATTATTTTAATATAAATAAAATAAACAACACACATATGTTTAGTAAGATAAGTAGATGTGCCCATACATATAAACTTACAAAACATTACATAATCATATTTTTGTAAAACTCTCAAATAACAAAATCTTGGGAAAATATACTTTCATCCTAGACACTAAATAGTTTCGTACTTATACTATCATATGCTCCCATTTCAAAAACAAGATTATAGTAGTAACATAACAATCATACATAAAGGAATAGCATAAACTAAGCAACATTGTTGAAAAAGAAGTCTTTAGCGATGATTCTTAGCTCCTTTTAACAATCATTTTATAACCATCGTTGATCAAGTCATCTTAAAAACAAATGTTTTCAATGATGGTTGAAATAGTCATCATATGTTCGACTGTACCGAAAGTTATGTGTAAAATTATTATTGTATATACACCTATGACAATGATTCTCATTAACAACCATCGTTCTTGGTGGATATGCGACAACAATTCTCATTAATAATCGTTGTCGTAGGTGGAATGAAGGTTCATTAATAATTGTTGTTGTACCCTTAACCAAAATCAACAATATCACATAAAAACATAAATAAACAATGTATAACTCAATAAAAAAACAATGTTGTAAATATTATAACTTGATTAAAAAACACACTGCTATATTATATTTTGTAATATATATCATCTCTCAATTCTATATCAAATGCAATTTCTCAATTTGACTTACATAAGATATCACCAACCAAAATTATTAATCCACATAATAATCCAAAGAAAAAAAAAAGAATAACTTATGATACTTTTCTAACATTCACCAATTTTTGACATTTCTTTTTAAACCCAAGTCAAAAGTAAATTAAACTTACCAAAATCCATCCCAAAGTGAACTCTCAATCTAATGTACCCTTAAGTCAAAATATAGATCTATAACAATTTAAACATTTTTCATATTTGTTTATAAATTTATAGTAATATGTTTCAAAGTCAAACAATTTAACAAAATACTCATTTTATTTTACATCAATCATAAACAATGTTCTCATCCAAACAAATTTTCAAATTTCAACTTATAACTTAAGTTTAAATTTAGATTAGAGTTAACATCTTTTAACTTGATCTGTTGTGCAGGTCAAGGATTAGGATTTGGAGAAAAGAAAGAAGCAAAAATCCTAAGAAAATCCTTGATCACTTCAACATGTCAACCCTAGTCAATAATCACTATCAAATTCGACTAAAACTAAAATGCTCTTGTATATTAAAAAAAACAAGTTGTAACATATACTATTTAAAGGAAGAATAGGAGGTTGAATGAAGGAGGAAGATGGTCACTAAGGCAAAGTTTCCAATTGGTGCTTTATACTCTTGTAGGTAGATAGCATACCAATTCACAAGAAAGGAAGAAGGAAACTTGAGTTCATGGAGATGGAGAGAATGAAGGAGAAGAAGGTTGACTTTGGATGTAATGAAACTGGTTTCTCTATTTTCTATTTGTAACCCCCTTTCTAAATTCACCTATTTTTCTTGAGTATTAAAAGGTCCAAGAAGTAAAGCCCAAACTTATTTGTACTTTCTACACCAAAAGTAAATTATTATTCTCATCATTCTAACTTAAATATAACTGACACCTTCATGAAAATTTACAATTAATCCACACATATAAAATAGACACCTAAAATACATGATTAATTAAATCAAAACTTAACCATACTACATCTTTAAAGGTCACTTTTAAATTATTTCAAACACTTAATTTATTACATAAAAATAAGTCCTTACTATCAATTTATTAAATATATAAGAAAGATGAATGATATTGATTGAGAACAAAAGGATTATATATTTAAAAAAAATGTCATTATTATTTTACTAAAAAACTAAGGAAGGTGTGTGTGTTTTAAAACTAGATGAGATATAACTAATATTTACTATAATACCAGGAATGATAAGAGTAATCTTCCTTTAAAATTATGTTATTTATTAATAAATCATAAATATATAAAAATAAAAAATAAAAATAAAAAGAAGTAACATAATATAAGGAACTATTTTTATAAATTTGTAAAACAAATAGTAGTTGAAAGTATTTTTTTTTTCTTAATAGTTCAAAAATAGATTAAAAAAATACATTATTATAACATAAGTAACGACTAAGCAGAATTTTATACAGAATTTATATTTTGATTTTACATTTTTTAATAAAAAATAAATATTATAATAATATTTACTTCTAAATTATAAAAGAGGCAGTATTTGAATGTCCGTCACTACTTAAAAAATAAAAAATAAAAGTGTATTTTATTAGTATATTGATCATAAATTGAATAAAATGAAGTTAATTTCAATTTGAACTTTATTTTTTTTCCTTTTATTTTATATTGCTATTATAAGGATTTGGTTTTTGTTATGATTAATAAGTGTTTATTTAAAGTGGAAATTAAAGTAGTATTGTTTATATTTCATATTATTTATTTTATGTGCAATGTGTGAGTAGTAGAGATACAAAAAGATACTTGAACTGTCTTTAGGTTGTATTTTTTTAAGAAGTAATATTAGTTATAGAATAAGCAAGGTGCTGGTGAAAAAAACATAGAAAGTAAAAAAGGTGCAAAGAGTGCAAACTTGATTTATAGAATAAACTTCTTTGTTTTTTTTTAAGATATTCCAAGTTCAAAACTATTTAAGAATTTAATAGTTGTAAGAGAATTCACCATTTTCTTTCATTTTTATCATTTCTTTTTAATAGATAAATCATAACTTATCTTTAATGGATAAACCATGGCTTAATGTTGAGACTCGGATGACTTAAGTTTAAGCTTGATTCTAGATAGTTGATGATTAGGATGATAATGAAGATGGAATCTAATAGGTCAATTTGCTAGTTCATCACAAATTTTGTGAGATTCATTGATATTTTTAGCCAACTCTAGTTTATCTCTTCGCCACTAATTTGGTAAGTGAGATACAGGATAATCTTTTTCTATTACATTATTTGAATTATATAAATATACAATAGTTTAATAGTTTGTAACTTAAATCATTAGTAATCATAAATGTAGTTCAATCTTATAAATGTAGTTCCAATTATTACAATGGATTAATTTAAAATTAATGTAAAAGTAATAATCCTTTTTAACTTATCCAAATACGAACATTAACTATTCAATTAAAGACGTAGAAGATATTTACTTGATTAAGTGCGTTTTCATAATTGATTAAGTGTGAATTAAATAAAAAATTAAAAAATTAAAAATTGATAAGCTAGCTAAACATGGTGAGTCAACTGATTTTCAAGATTGATTATAAAGCACATTCGTATGCAATCTTTATTATTCTTATCATATACAAATTAATTTGGGTTTCTTTTATGCAAAACAAAATTGAAAACAAAATACGAAAAGATAAATAACAATTCATATATATTTAAGAACCAAACAATTCATCTTATCATATTACTTTAAACATTTATATTAAAATTTAAACATTTAACCAATTCAATTAAACTATTAATAGAAATCAAATCAAAATATTATTCAATTTAATTTGTATATAATTATCAAATCAAGATTTAATTGATTTCTAATTTTGTTTCTACAGTCAAAAATGCAAAAATCAATATCATAAAACACAAATATGAAATTGGAGAGAAGAAGGAAAAACTTAGAACGTTAATATAAGGTCATGAGTCTGACCCGATGGTTGGTAATTTATAGATGGTTTTCGACCTGTGTATCTAACGTTATGAAGGAGCACAAGTAAAGGGATCTCAATTAATTAGCCTTAATCAGTCCATTAAGATAGAATCATGACTAAAGACGGAGAAGTTACAATTCAGTTTATATATACCAGATTATACTCTACAAAAGTTATTATCTAACACACAACACAGGGAGTACTTCCAATTCATATTTTATACATACTCATTATATGTTATGTTCTTACTTACTTGAGCGCATCAGAGTATCTTCTACCGGTGGAGCCACCTCGGAGTTTAACTGACTTCAACTACATGCTATAATTAAGAGACATACTCTTTGCTAGAATAGTTAATGATTTGGTGCAAAAATCAATTTGGATTGCGTGATTTTGATTTCGTGAATTGATCCTGAAAAATTAGTTCTTCGTATATAAATTAGTAACAAAAGACACAAATAAGAGAAGAAAAGGATGAAACATTCAAAATTTGAGAGAAAAAAAGATGAAGATACCTTCTGAAACTAAAAAACTAAAAAAATTATTTTTGTTTATATGTTTAGATCAAATTTAGGTTATATATATATTCTCATTAAATATGGTTTAAATGTGGTATTTAATTATGTCCACAGTACAATCGCAACAAAAAATTTTAAAAAAAAGAAAAATTAAATCGGTATAGATTCGTATACAAAATTCAACAAATTTAATTTAAATATCAAACAATAATAGAAAATAACTTAAGAATATAAATATAAACAAAATGTTCATTTTAAAACTCCAAAAATTTAAAATCCAATGCATAGAATCAACTAAAAATAATATTTACTGACAAAAGTTACGGTCAAAACAATAAGCAAAGATAATATTAACTGAAAATGCCAAAAATTAAATCAATGTATATTAAACTTAATTTATTATTACTAGAAAGAAAATTATTTAAAAATTAAAAATAAAGCATATTAAAAATATTTCAATGTATAATAAAATTATAAATGTGTGAAAAAAATCATAATATCAATATTAATAGTTTAAATTAGATTATATTGTAAATAATCAAAACTTAAGTAAATTAATATTTCAGTTATGTGTATAAATGTTTTTCTAACATAAGTTTTTAAACTCTAATTTTTAAAGAAGATTAAAAAAATCCATTAATTCTTGTTCATCTGACCTTTTATGAGTATTTTGGTTTTGTAAGTTTATTTTATTTAAGCTTTTTGTCATATAGATCAAAGTCGAAACCTATAAACTAAATCAAAATTGACGTGTATAAGGTAAATATAACTATTTAGAATTTTATAATTCCAGACTTGATTTTATTTTTATATATTTAAATTAATTAGTTCTAGCCCATTTATATCCTTATTAATTATATATTTGCATCTTTACGCTATTACTAAAGTATTTATACTTGTGCTTATTTTGTATGCAATTTTTTATTTTAGAATGTTCAAATAGATAATTTATGATGATAGTTTCTAAAGAATATTGAGTTAATAATCATCTTTATAGATATTAAAACCATGAAACTGTGCTGGATTGTTATCAAACAAAGAAATATATCACAAAACAAAAAGGATATTTAAAAAATGGCACGAATTTTTTTAAGAACAAATTAATTAAAAATATTCAATTCATGCACGTGTGTTGTATCATTACTGTCAAAAGAGGTTCTAACACGTTTTATTAATTATCTCCTTTCAATGTTTTTTTTCACAAATTATTCAATGCATCTGATCCGCAAATATTTGATATCATTATTCAAATGCTGTTCTGACATAATATCAAATCAAGTATTGCATTTGGGAAATCATTCAACTTAATATATAAAAATGAAAATCAAGACGTAGAAGTTACTCAAGTTGTGGTGCCTAGTGTTTCTCAACTATTTGTGTTATTATTATTTCTCTTAAACAAAGTAATAAAATAGTTCACAAACAAATAGTTCATTTAAATTTATTAATTTTAAATAATATTTTATTCAATATATACTATTTCTAAATGTACCAAATGAAATGTTTAATTTTTCTCAAACGGGAATATATTATTTATAAGAAAAATAAATAAAATCATTTATCCAAAAAAAACCAATCACGTCATGTGTATAATGACATTTTGGAACCTGCTTGAAATATTCACGTTCCCAGTGAATTAGTGGGTAAGTGTTGTCAAAATTTATTTTAAGTTAAATTGATTTTGGTAGACTCTATCAACATGTATTGTAACTAGATTGAGAATTAACTTTGCATATCATTCTCAAATAGATGGACAGTTTGAGAGAACGATCCAGTTTTTAGAAGATTTGTTGAAGATATGTGTATTAAATCATCTAGAAAGTTGTGATGAGATGTTGTCTTTGGTAAAGTTCACTTATAATAATAGTTATCATATCAGTATTGGTTGGGCCAGAGTTACTTCAACTGGTCACTGAGAAGGTGAAGCATATATAAGACAAAATGAAAGCTTCTCAGAGTAGGCAGAAGTCATATGCAGATCAAAGGAAGAAGCCTTTGGAGTTTACAGTTGGAGACCATGTGTTACCGAGAGTATCACCTACCAAGGGTGTAGGACGAGCTATCAGGAAGAAGTTATCCTTGAAGTTTGTTGGACCTTATCAGATCCTAAACCTGCATAATGTCTTTTGTGTGTTTCGGCCAAGGAAGTATTCCAAGAACCTAGTCACATATTGGAAATGCATAATGTGCAAATCAAGGATAACATGTTTTTTTTTTAAAGTAAAATTAGTTAAGATTGAAGATCGTCAGAGTACACAGCTCAGAGGCAAGACCATCAATATGATGAAGGTAGTACGAGTTGATAGGTTTGGTGATTCATCTTGGGAAATAGAAGAAACCATGAGAAACCTATCCCTATCTCTTTATCGCAAGTCAATTTTCGAGGATGAAAATTTTTATTGTTTGAGAGAATGTAAGTATCGAGAAAAAATAGTTTTAGAGTAGAAGTAGTATAATTAAAATGACATCTGAATATTTTATTATTAAATTTAAAAGAGCATATAAATAGAAATTTAGTTATTCAGGTTTCATTTTAAAAAGAATCATCATCTCTCTAAAACTCAATTTTCTTTTTCTCTGCTTTCTCTTTAAGATTTTGACATCCTCACTCATTAGACTCCTGACAACGAAGTCTACAAGACTGCCCAATCAGAATATCTGATAGAGTAAGTTCATTTTTTTGTTTCCTTTTTTCCTTTCCTTTCCCTTCTCTATAAGATTCTGACCTCCTCACCTATCAGTTTGACAATCGGAGTCTGCCATTGGACTCCTGGCAGTGAACTTTATGAGATTGCCCGATCAAAATCTCAAATAGAGTAAATTCATTCTTGACTCCTTTTCCTTTGAGTTAGTTTTGATATGGTTAGGTTTGTCTTTAGTTTAAGCTTGCATGTGATGCTTTTATCTTCATAAATAGTCTCTTTTTAGCTTAAAGTTCTAGTGGTATAGTTAGATTTTGATCAGGACTCTATGGTGCAGGTTAGGCTACCCTTGAGCTTTTGATAGTTTTGAGCTTTTATGGAGCATTTGCTCAAGTTCAGGTAAGGGAAGCTAGTCTTATTCTTTTCAATAGAATCCTAGGTTAGAAGATCTGGATATGGGGGTGACCTGGTCACCAGTTCCAATTTTTGCTTGCAGGATTCTCTCTTTTGAAGAGTAAAGTAATATATTCACTAAAATGGTTGATTTTGAATATTTTATATTGATTTTAAGGTGAATAAGTTGTTGAAAGTGTTTGTGTTTGAGAATTGAAAGTCTTTGAATGATAATATAAATGAGTTGAATTGTTTTTTAATATTTTGTTGAATTACTTAAACGATATGTTTGATGAGAAGTGGTTGTTTGATTTTAGATGAAGATTGATTTATAGAGCATATATTTGGAACTTAGTTATGTGTTTAAGTGAATTTTGAGATATATTTGGTTTGGTTGGAAAGTTTAAAATATGATGTGATTTAATGGTGCATTGATATGTTAAATGATGTGTGTAATGAGTTGAAAGTGTGATCAAAACATAGTATTTTCAGGAAAGGAAATATCGTGTTGAGATTGTTATTAGGGTGTATTGATTTGTGAGTGTCTTGTGAATGAGACGATCCTGACTCTACTGATATAATGGAATCACATAGATGAAATTATTCAGTTGGTGAGAGTCGAAAGAGGTTCATTTGGCTGAGTTTGAGGTTGGAAAGAACTTATTAGAGCAGATCAAATGGATTTACCCTATCATATGAGATGATGAGATATTGAGATTGATTATGCGCATGACTGTGTAGATTCACAATGAGTAGTATGACAAATGCATGTCTCTAGATGCTAATTTCAATACACGAGTCTTCTGGAAGTAGAGTCGAGTGTCTGAGTATGTGAGTTAATAGAAATCTGACAGGAATAATGTGGATGATAAATGTGATATATGATTTTGTTCAAATTATCCTGACTCTACTGATATAATGGAATCACATAGATGAAATTATTCAGTTAGTGAGAGTCGAATGAGGTTCATTTGGCTGAGTCTGAGGTTGGAAAGAACTTATTAGAGCAGATTAAATGGATTTACCCTATCATATGAGATGATGAGATATTGAGATTGATTATGCGCATGACTGTGTAGATTCACAATGAGTAGTATGACAAATGCATGTCTCTAGATGCTAATTTCAATACACGAGTCTTCTGGAAGTAGAGTCGAGTGTCTGAGTATGTGAGTTAATAGAAATCTGACATGAATAATGTGGATGATAAATGTGATATATGATTTTGTTCAAATTATGAGAATTTGATGAATTATGTGTGTTTTTAAAAATCAAATTTATATTAGAATTCTAAAAAATAACTAGCTTACCCTGTGTTTTGTTTTGTGTTTGTTTTCTTTAAATTTGTGATGATCGTGTTAATTACACAAGAGCAGATTAAGTTGTAGGTGATAAAACTCTTCAGAACAAGTTAGAGGAACAAATGTTTTATTTTGAATGTTTTATTTGTAGACTTTTGTGTATTTATTAGATCCTGTGAAGATGAATATCTTTTTGAGATACAAATATGAGGAAGTAGTATATGTTTATATGTTAATTAGATATTGCATGCATAATATATTAGTAAATATGGGTAAAAATAGGGATGTTACAGAAAGTATTTAGAAAAATAAATTTTAGAGAGATGATTTTTTAATAATAATAATAATAAAAAAGTAGTATCTATATTTTATTTATGGACTTTTATTTATTTAAAATTATATTTATTAAATATGAATTCTTGCGTAAACAATAACGGATATACCTATTATTACTATCACATTCTTAGAAAAAAATAAGTTCAAATTTGGTTAAAATCACATAGTTTAGCAAATGTTGGATTTTGAATGAGATGATGAATTTATGTAATTCATTTGCTATAATGGTGGTGCATATTAGCCCATAGAGGATCAACTTGTGCATTTAATGCTCAACAAGATATTTTTGCAAAGAATATGTAGACCTTTGAATTTAACATCTTATAGTTTTACATAGTTCTATGGTGTATATGGTTAGATAAAAGTAGAAGATATTTTCTTCCATTACGAATATACTTTGACATTAAACTAGTTTGGTTAGTTTAATCTTACTCTAAGTTATATTCTAAATTTATATTCACTAATCTTACAGGATGTGGTTGAATTAATACTTTATTAATTTTATTATCAACAAATTAACAGAAGTTCAAAGTAATAACTAAAAGAGAATACTAAAATATATAAAAAAAATTATTTATTTCAAGTATTGGATCCAAATACATAACAATATTGGTAAAGATTTAAAATTATATTTTGGAATTTTAATTATTTTTAAAAGATAAAAGATAAGTTTAAGTCCTTTAAACCACGACTTCAATTAATATGTGTTTCTAATATGCAAGTTTTACGATCTTATTCTTTACAAAACTTTCTCAGCATATCCTTTAAAATATAAAAAAAATTATTGGATATGAGAATTTATTGTTAAATAATAAAAAATATTGTATATTTAATTACTGAGTGATTCTTTATTTTATAATCCATCACAAGAAAATAAGAAATTAATTGGTTATCACTAAAAACATATTTATAACATCTTCACTTTAAAAATTATTAAATAAAGTTTTAATTTAAATTTTGTCACATTATTTTTAATACATTATTGTAATTTTAATTTTAATGTAACTTTTTATAAAATCTGTATATTTATTAATATTTTATTTAGTTGTTAACAGAAATATATCTCTCTAATATTTACTTAAGTTCAGGTAGAAAAGTTTTATAAAATCCAAATTTTCATTTTATTAGTCAGTTCAAAATAATTAGAAAATTCAATTAGTGCTGCAGATTTCTTAAAAATATTAATTTATTAATATCTTTGATTTTACATCAATTATTTTTTCTTTCCATTATATAAAAATACGCTTCAAATAATTATAACATGGAACTGAAAATATATTAACCATATTTAAAATATTGTTTGAGAATATATTATTTCCATCATTTTTATGTTATTTATTAATCTATTTTAATTGCTATTTTTATGTACCCCTCCTAACACGATTTTCATTAACATTTGTTGGGTTTTACTATTGTTTTCAACATTAAATAACAAATATGAAAATTAATAAATTCCTTAAAAATATTAACGATATTTAAAACAATATAGGGCATTTGCATTTTATTGTGAAAGTAAAGGAAAATAAAAAATGATAATTTGTATAAAAAGACATTATTTAATTAATAGTAGCAAAAAAGAATTAAGCCAACCAATAAAAATAATGATTAATAAGAAGATAGAGTGAGTGAGAGGAAAAATTTAGGGTGAAAAATAGTATGAAAAGAAGAATTATAAAAACAAGAAAAAGAAAGCGACAAGGACAAAGGAAGACCCCACACGAAGACCCCAAAAACAAAGAGAAAAATTAAAAAGAAAACAAACTAAAGGGAAGAAAAGTGAGGAGCGGCGCGTGTGCTTCACTCCCCAATCATAAGCAACGTGGGAGTTGGGTTCCCGGAAAGCTGTTTCCCACGCGCAGACTCCCGCGCGTGAAAAAGCGTCGCCCTTTTTCTGTCATTCATCTGAGAGTGGAGTAGCCGTACGTGTATCTGCTCCACTCTCATTCGCTTTGCTATTTCGGTCTCATTCACTTCTTCACTCACACACTCCTTCACTCACTCACTCACTCTCTCACAACACAAACCTCTTTTCCCTTTCATTATCATAAGCCACCCTCTTCTCCGATCGCATGGACACTCGCCGGAAACTCAAATCCCGGCCACTCTCCGGCTAAATGCTCCCTTCCCCCGAGTCCCGGAGCGACGACGACGACGATGACGCAGAATACGTGATCCTGATCAACCCTTCCATTCCAGAGACTACTGTTTCCGTTACAATCTCATCCGCACTCTTTCGCAATGGCGGCGACAAACGCCGGCACGTCGGTGGAGTCGGCCTCCGCCGACGAAGCGGCGGCGAAGACGGCGCAGAAACGCTACGAGGGGCTTCTGATGGTTCGAAACAAAGCGATAAAGGGTAAAGGCGCATGGTACTGGACACACCTGGAACCCTTGCTGGTTCACAACACCGAAACGGGACTCCCCAAAGCGGTGAAACTCCGTTGCTCCCTCTGCGACGCTGCTTTCTCAGCCTCCAACCCTTCACGCACAGCCTCCGAGCACCTCAAGCGCGGCACCTGCCCCAATTTCAACTCCGCCGCCAAACCCATTTCCTCTATCTTCCCCGTTGTCGTTCCTTCTTCTTCGCCCTCATCCGCTTCTCCCTTTTCGGTTCAGCACAACCACCGCAAGCGAACAACGACTTCGCCTTCTGCTTCGGGTTCGGGTTCGGGTTCCCTCTACCACGCGCCATCACGGTTCGGGTCGGGTTTGGTTCCGCAGCAGCCGCATTTGGTGCTGTCGGGTGGGAAAGAAGATTTGGGGGCTTTGGCCATGTTGGAGGATAGCGTGAAGAAGCTGAAGAGTCCCAAAACTTCTCCTGGGCCCGCTTTGAGTAAGGCCCAAATCGATAGCGCGATTGAGTTTTTGAGCGATTGGGTATACGAGTCCTGTGGCTCCGTGTCTTTCGCGAGTTTGGAGCACCCGAAGTTCCGAGCTTTTCTGTCACAGGTTGGTTTGCCGGCGGTGTTTCCTCAGGAGTTGACGGGGGCGAGATTGGAGGCGAGGTTCGAGGAGGCTAAGGTTGAGTCGGAGGCGAGGATCAGGGATGCAATGTTCTTTCAGATTGCGTCTGACGGGTGGAAGTGGAATGAGAATGTGAATGAGAATGGGAAGAGTTACGATTCTGGATTGGTGAATTTGAGCGTGAATCTTCCGAATGGGACCAGCTTGTACAGAAGGGCGTTGTTTGTTACTGCCTCTGCGCCTTCCAAGTATGCGGAGGAGGTTCTGTGGGAGACAATCACTGGCATTTGTGGGAATCTCGTGCAACAGTGTGCTGGGATTGTTGCTGACAGGTTCAAGGCCAAGGCCTTGAAAAACTTAGAGAATCAGAATCATTGGATGGTTAATCTCACTTGTCAGTATCAGGGTTTCAACAGTTTGGTAAAGGACTTCGCCAAGGAGCTCCCCTTATTCAGGGCTGTGGTTCACAATTGTCTCAAGCTCGCCAATTTGTTCAATTACACCTCTCAGGTGAGGAACAGCTTTCACAAGTACCAGCTGCAGGAGTACGGCCACACCTGGCTGCTGCGGGTGCCCCTGCACGAGTTTGAGTTGGGGCCTGTGTATGCTATGATGGAGGACACCTTGAGCTCGGTTCGGGCCTTGCAGTTGGTCCTGCTGGATGAGCCTTTCAAGATGGTGGCCATTGAGGACCAGGGCGCCAGGGAGGTTGGGGACATGATTCGGGATGTGGGGTTCTGGAAGGACTTGGAAGCCGTTCATGGTTTAGTAAAATTGGTGAAGGACATGGCTCAGGAAATTGAGGCAGAGAGGCCTCTGGTTGGGCAATGCCTTCCCCTTTGGGATGATTTAAGGGCAAAAGTGAAGGATTGGTGCTCCAAGTTCCACATTGCAGAAGGGGTGGTGGAGAAGCTGGTTGAGAGAAGGTTCAAGAAGAATTATCACCCTGCTTGGGCTGCTGCTTACATTCTTGACCCGCTTTACTTGGTGAGGGACACCAGTGGCAAGTACCTTCCACCGTTTAAGTACTTGACGCCAGAACAGGAGAAGGATGTTGATAAGCTCATAACTAGGCTTGTTGCAAGAGACGAAGCACATATTGCTCTGATGGAGCTCATGAAGTGGAGGACGGAAGGGCTTGATCCGGTATATGCTCAAGCTGTTCAGATGAAGGAGAGGGATCCAGTCACTGGAAAGATGAGGATTGTCAATCCACAGAGTAGCAGGCTTGTGTGGGAAACTTATTTGACTGAATTCAAGTCCTTGGGGAAAGTTGCAGTGAGGCTAATATTCCTTCATGCAACCTCATGTGGCTTCAAATGCAATTGGTCCTTGTGGAGATGGGTTTGTGCTCGTGGCCATCACTCCAGGACTGCACTCAACAAGGTGCAGAAGTTGATATTTATTGCAGCTCATTCCAAACTTGAGAGAAGGGATTTTTCCAGTGATCAAGAGAAGGACGCAGAGCTGTTCACCTTGGCAAATGGTGAGGATGATGTGTTAAACGAAGTTCTTGTTGATACATCCTCAGTGTAACATTTTTTATTTGCCCATCTTCTTTTCTTTTTTGGGTTAATTACTCAGTTAGGAATTTTAATTTTTTAGGATTTATTGAATTCTTTCCACTACTCTTTTCTTCCATCTTTCTTTTTCACACCCTCTGCGTTTTGAACACTCACTGAAGGACTTTGAGCTACTCTCCTTCTTTTACCCTGCCATGATCGTCAAGCTTTTAAATATAGGAAAGCGGGAAAGATTGTAACGCCCGAACTGGAAGGATGTTGTAGAAATTTTATTCCTCTTGTAGTTTGAGATAAATAATATTTGTTAAGGGGAAATTTTTATCGATTCTCCTTTGATTTTAAGATCGTTTTTCCACTCAAACTTTCTCACAATATTTGTAAATTAAGAAGCATGCTTGCATGCATGCATGCATGTTGAAGGACTTAATCGTGAAAACATTGTTCTTCTGTTTTGCTTCTTTCTTTCGCTAAAAGCCGTGATCGGTGCCTATGAATGCATATTTAGTTTTAGTCTGTGTAGTCTTTGGCGTTAGAAATCGTCTTGATGGGATGTGTGGCTTATTTATCTTATGTTTACGTAGAATCTTCAAAGGTGTCCACTGCATTTGTAAAATCTGGAAAGGTGCTTCGCTTTCAAGCACTCCTACATTGAAGTCTGTTCATTCCAAAGGCAAACAGCTTTCTGTCCCTAAGTCAAAGTTGAGTGTGAATCATCCTAATCTCGTCTTGAACTCATATAAGCCATGTGATGGAACTTTATGGTCACTAAATGAGTCACCATGTTGATTCCTTAATCATCTTGATGTCCAGATTTTTTGTCAGCAGAATATAAAGAAGCTAGGTACTAAGATCCTTCCACGTTTGTTATCAAAAGCTGTTGTCCGTCACAAAATAACTTAACTTTCGGCTGGAAAAAGTCTTCTCACAAACTCAGTTCACAGGGAATCTCATACAAGGATACTAACAATCTTTATGGGTAGCTAAAAAGAAATCAAAACTGTGCCGTTTCCTCCTGCGATTTTTCTTAAATCAAATCATTGTTGCCATTCAATAAAGGAGCATTCAGAGTGAAGTTATTAAGTAGCAAAACATAAAGGATTCTGCTCTACTTTGACGTATGGTTAAGCCACTGATTTATGTTGTGATTATATAAACAATTTCATGGATGTAGCTTAGGGGAACCATATCCTGTTTAGGTGTTGAAAACAGTGGCGAGAGAGGCATGAAATTGTTGGTTGGTGGTGTCACTTATTGGAGCATTATCAAGAGGAGTTAACCAAAAGTATCCGATAATGGAATTGACTTGAAATCTTTTTAGCACTAAGCAGTCCTTACCAGTCAAGCGTCAAACGCATTGTTCTCAAACTCGGGAGAAAAAGGTTTGGTTCCAAGTGGCAGACCTACCTGAATCTATCCAATCTCCTTCTTCTGCTCTCAACTATGAACCCACCTTCAAGCAAATTAACCAAAAATTATTACGTGTTCATGAAGCAGCAATTAATGCATGCTTTTTTTTAAAGTTTTATACTCGTCCACGTAGATTTTAAGCACTCATAACTTCAAATTAACGGTGGAAGATCTTCTCGAAACATTTACCTCTTGCTTTTCCGAGATTATTTTATAAAATTTATCATTTCTCAAACAAAGTGGTGAATTCTTTTCCCAAGCATTGCTTGTTAAACTTTACATATCAAATCATTATTTTTGTGCTTTGGCTAACTTCTTCTTTAAACATTCCAAAGGTTGTTGTGAGGTTCATGCAGAGCCATTGGATGATGAATCCCATGACCATGATTTTGTGAGAAAGGTTCTGAGAAGACCTACAAGAGAAGAGTGTCGGAATGAAGCAGCACAGAAGATGCTGAGGAGCATTCTTCAACAACGAGAATTAACAAAGTTCCTTCCTTTTGGTTTTCTCTTCTCTTTTCTCTTTCAAACACTTATCTCCACTTTACATGCGGTTTGTGGGGTTGAAAGAAAATTTATTAAATTGAATTGTCTGCTAAAGTTCCATTTCTTAAAGTTTTAAACCACTTTCAAGAACTGTTTGTTGAAGGAGATCGAAGGTGCTCGTAACAGTTTCATTGCAAAGTAAAAGGGAAGATGTTGTTGTTATCGCATGTATCAAAATCAAAGAACTGCGTCACAGATGAATGCTCGATACTATTTTGAAAAAACAACATAGCATCATAGAAAAGATAAGTCCAAGTTAACTTATATTATAGCAGTTATATCTGTATCAACCGGTGGATTCCAGCACGATCAAGTGAAATACGTAGATTACTTTTTTTCTCGACTTACAGCACAAACGAAATTTTGATTCGACATATAAGAGACTTGAAGATTTGATATCATTTATTTCTCTTCTCTTCTTACCTCCTTTAGGTTTGAAAAATAGGTTACATTAAATTCAATACTGCAACCAAAGTAGTTAAGCAAGCTTTATATGCTTTTTTTTATTTATTTATAATATTAAGTGATTATTTTCTTAAAATTAATTTAAAATAAACGTGCAAACAAAAATGTTCAATGGAAAACGAGCTCAAACTCAATTCAATGTTTGGTTAGTGGGGCTAAATATACAAATCATCTTTCATAAAATTAGTTTATATGTCGAAACACACTACTTTGTATTCAAATTCATTATCAGAACAGTTTTGTAACTACAAACCTGAGTACTATCACTTGTATAAAAACAACTAAGCATGCATGCACTTAATTTCAAATTAAGGGAGTTAATACAAATTTTCAGGGTTTTGTTCCTATACACTGCATTTTTGGCAATTAATTCTCGCATTAGGTTCGCATAAGTGCCTTAAAACAAGAAAAAACATTGATATTTTGTAATAATTCGATGATGTGCTTTGTATGTCTTCCTTTTGGGTAAAAAACAAAGGCTAATTGATAGTGTACTTATTATGCTCATATGTGGCAATTATGCTGCCATTGATAATGGCTGGGATGGACCCTCTTTTCTTTTTGGGAGAGTGGATTTAAGTTTTCGATCATTTTCCCTCATGAGCAAAGCAGTTACTCATTATGGAAAAGCTGCCACTACTCTATATCACTCTTATTTTCACTGAAAAATTCTTTATATACACTATATACACTTCTACCCCCAAGATAAAAAAATTTTCACGTATTATATATAAAGAAATAAATCAGAACAGAAACCTGACAGACCCTCTATTCCATGAGACTATGATCTAATGTCATTATAGTCATAATATACAACATCGGAACTGTTCGAAACACGAATCTCTCTTTTGGTTGATGGTTTTCACATTCACACACCCACCACTGCAAACAGTAAAAAGGTGAAAGGATTAACCTAAGTGGGGGAGTCTTTAACTTTAGGCGAATATTGTAACAGTTCTGTCATTCAAACATTAAAAAAAATGTGAACTTGACGTATGAATATGATACTATATATGGTATTTTCATTTATATAATATATTTAAAAAATATATAGCCGAAAATAAATAAAAAATAGTTATATTTGTGTAATGTACTTTAAACATTTGGGTGAATGAAGAGAGTAGAAAAGTAGGTGTAGAATGAAGAAAATGGAGCATTGTATTATCTTAATCATGTCTGGTGTGTACCGGTCCCTGGTTGGGTCTTCTAATTACTCATTTAGTGGACAGACAGAAATCATTGTCGGCAAAGCCTTACCAAAGCTAAAAGTTCATTCTCTCACTTTTGGTTGTCTCTTTCTTTCACTCTCTCTCTCTCAAGAGGTTGAGCTTTTTCACCAGTATGGTATGCAGTGCACCTCTCTACAAAATTTGTGGTTTCAAGGGAAAGGAAAGTAAATATAATGATTAGTATTGGACGACACTCTCTTTATACGAGAATCTTCTCCTGTTCCAATGCTCTAATTATGCAACCTTTTTTAATCTTTGCTTCCCCATTTATTAATTATTATTGTTGGTTTTACTTAATAGCTGACTTTATTTGTATGTCCTTTTCCTCTCGGAAGAACATTGATGCTTGACAGAAAGGAGAATGCCGTTGTGACTTGTGCTTCAAGATGGGTACCCACACGAGCTACTACCAGTACTACCCATCCATCCACTCCTGACATCTCTTAGTTTTAATCTTCCTAATCATTCCATTGCAGCCTTTGTTTCGTTATTTTTCACAAAATTTAATGACATCCCAACCTTCAAACCATGTCTCACCCCTTTTACCATTTCTTTCTCTTCTGCTACTGCAAATTATATGCCTCCTTCTAATTCCTCACTTTCATCCAACTTTTAATACTTGCAAAACTGCCCAAATTAAGCAACCACCCCATGCCTTTTCCTTTTACTTAACATGGCAACAACTGCATGAAAATGGTGGTCACGGACCAACCACCATCTTAATATGTCCACTTTGTATAAATAATCAACAATTCTCCAAGACTTTAATTTGGTAGTTTCATGTGGTTGATTAATTCTGCATGCAATTAAGACTGTAATTAAGGTTTCAACTTTGTGTTAAAGTTAGCCACCTCAGACTAAAATGGATGAGAGAGAAAGACTTTAGCTGTTACTACTACCAGTTGTTAAGTAAGCTTCCTATGTGTAGATTGATTTAAGACGGTGGCTTCCTCTCTTGTGAGGGTTTTATTAATTTATAAACTTAGTCTTCACCCCGGAGAAATCAAGAAAGACATAAAAGGAAAAGGTGCTTTACTAAATATTATTGATCATTGACTAGATACAAGAATGAATAGTAAACAAAATTTAAATCGAACCACTCACACTTTTAAAGTTCCACGTCTTGATTAAGTTGCATGTCCCTATATATGAATTGAAAATGCTTCTTCTCTCTTCATGACCAAAACAGTGCATGAAGGTATGGACCACCCTAGAATTTTTACCCTTCAATACCTTCTTTCCGTTCTTAGTCAAAACTGGACATATATTTATAACCTGAATTGAAAATGCTTGCTCTTTGTAGAGAAAGATACGATTTGAACTACTTGACTACTTTGTTCACTGTTGTTTCACATGGAAGTATGGTACATAGTTTTATAGTACCTTTGGCTGAGAAATTTCTCTCTCTCATAACCACGACTCCAAAAAGTCTTCGCTCTTTTATGTATTTTCGACCAGCCCCATGGCTCAACTTGGTTTTCCTTATACGTGTTTGCTTTGATTTATATATATTATATATTTGTACATTTGTATATTTGTATATTGTCTGTGGTCCTTCCCCTTTACGCTCATGTACATATATATAACACTACATTATTGTACTATTGCTCCCTCCACAGTGACTAGTCAGAATTAATTATTGTTCCTTTTAACCAATTCTAGCTAAAATTTCCAGGCTCACAGCAGCAACTAGCAAGCATGAATATTTTCCTACTCAGAATGAGATGAGAAGTATAGCGAAAACCAAATGACAGTTCCTTCAACAGATTGGATTTAAGTCGTGAAAGAAACACTTGACCTTTTTTTCTTCTGTTCCTTTTTCTGTATCTCTTTCGTGAAAGTAACCCCTGTTATGTTTCCTTCTGTATCTTCTTCTTTTACAGTTCCCATTCATATTTATAATTAATTGTAATTCAACAATTTTATTTGTATAAATTTTTATATAAAAAAGAAGAGAGGCAAGAGGAAATTATAAAAATAACTCTGAAATGACTGATGTAACCAAAAAGTAAAAAAAATATTATAAAAGGGAAGAAACTGGTATAAATATAATTATAATAGTTATTTATTTTCTGTATTGAAGTGTATTTTATTTGGAGGGGGGTGTTTAAGTAAAACCATTCATGTGTGGGAAAGTGCTTATGACTCACTTTTACGGCTTTTTAAATCCTTCACAGACCTAATTATATGGCGTACATTTCAGCCTGGCCCTCAAAATTTATTCTGACCAGTTCTTTCTTCTTTTTCTAAGACAAGCTTTTTTGTTCTTAACATCACTTCAATCAACTTAATTCAAATTAATTTTAGCAATATGACAAGAAAACCTCTCTCACGTGCTGAGATTTGTAAACAAAAGCAAGTTAATCAGCATAAAGATTCCAATAAAAATACCTTCTCACTCCCAACTATAATCGAGATCAACAATGCAAGACATATCCAATTAATTAATTGGATGAGCTATGTGTCATAATCACTCAAACTGTATTAAACAAGTGCTGAAAATATTTTTAATGGCAACTTTATGTAGGTTGTCACAGGTTCTAATACATGAAACTAAAGTAGTAAATTAACCCGTGGTGGTACAAAAGTTGAACCCAGAGTTTCAATTTTTGAATGTTATTATTATATATTATAGTAGTATAATTTGCTAGAACTGTGTAATTCTGCAACGTGGAGACCTAGAACTAGATGCAGCATCATGGTTGGTGATGGATATGTTCTGTGAAGTGACTAATGTGGCCTTGATAGAATTGAGAATCCAATGCAAACTGTAGTTTGGGTTTGAGAAGCAGACCTTTTATAGGAATGAAGTTGCTTTTTTGTTGCCTGTTTGTTCCTGTACAAAATCTCTAAACGAGATATGGTGGGTACGAGTATGGCAGTTGATTGGGTAGCTTAGTGATAAAGAAAATTTTGGTTGGATTAGTTATCCACTTTCACATGATATGATGGCTAAGCACCTCTTTTAATTTTTGCTCAAATTACAAGTCACCTCGCACACAAATTATTTGGTACAAGAAGGGGTTCATTATTTTTTGAGTGGAGGAGGTTTTGGGTATTTGGTAGCACTAGCAACTCATGTCAAGTAGGTTTTTGTGTCTGCCATAGTTTTTGTGTGGCTTAGTCTTGGTGAATAGAAGCATACGTTGGACTTCACCAGCTCATCATTTATGCTTCGATGCTTCTTCATACTCTTATACTTTTGGGACCAACAGGATTTCCAACCAGATACTCTTGCATCAGAGTATGTCCACATATGTATGCTCGTGGAATGGAATTATATTCAGATAAGTTCCAACTCATTCCACAAAATCACTTATTTATCATTCTAACTGTTACAAATTTTAATTCATAGAAAAAATACCTGATATTAAAATGATTCATCTAAATGAGAGAAAGTCCCAATTAATTAAAAACAAAAAAGAAATTCCGACCGGATTCGAACCAGCGACCTAAGGATCACTTTGAGTTATAACCCACTACAGTCCTCCGCTCTACCAACTGAGCTAAGGTCGGACGATGTTTTTCAGTTTCGTTTTCTATATTAAGATTACTAACATAGAAAGACCCATATACCAGGGTGCACAATTTGGAGAACTTTGTTGTTTTCTCTCCTTTAAGACAATTTATGAAAATACTTACTTTAGTGATTCTAGTCAATAGTCTTTCGATTTTTGGTCCACAGATATGACATAAATTATTATGTTACAAGCAAAATATTCATTCACTAAAATACATTAGAGGTTTGTATTGTGATGAAAAGATAAGAAAAAATTAGCTTATAAACCATCTAAATTGAATTTATGTAAGTCATTACAAAAATAATATCCATACAAATGAAACCATTATGCCTAAATAAATTAAAATATTCATATTGAAATTAAAATAGTATCCAAACACATCACATTTTAATAATGAAACTAAATGTTGAGATATACGAATTACCTAAAGTTTCTAGTAAATCTAGATAGTGCTTAATTTCAATAAATCTTGTAATTTTCATTGTAATTTTCACTTTGTTTCCACACAGACAAACTTTTTATGGTTCAAATGTTAAGGAATCTGTGAATTATATCAAGGATTATATGTATATCTAAAATCAAGCAATCAAATATTGTGTGAATTGAATTTGATTTTGTTTTAAAAAAAATATGAATTAAATAGAGCATTTAGTTCATGTAAAAAAATATAGATATTTTTTTAATCGAGTTTATGTTCTATTTTTTTTATCTTACGCATCTTTCCTATATTTTACGTTTTTTTTTCTCATATTTTGTATCTAGTATTCATTTTAACCCATTCAAAATCAATCTTCAATATGTATATGTATGCAACTTTAATATAAAAAAATAAATAATGAGATTGTTATATTTAATGTTTATTTTTCGTTAAGATTTTTTTCCAATCGTTTTTATCTTATCCGTAAAGTTTTAACTAATCAGATCCGACCTATGCCACCACACAACCCCAGCCTCAAGTCTAAATCTTAGATGCTAACTAATCAAACTCGACCTATGACACCACATAACCTTTAGACTAAGACTCAAGTCTCATAGGCTAACTAATTAGAACCAACCTATGACACCACACAACCTTCAGCCTCAAGCCCAAAACTTAGATGCTAACTAATCAAATTCGACCTATGACACCACATAACCTTTAGACTTAGGCTCAAGTCTTATAGGCTAACTAATTAGAACCAACCTATGACACCACACAACCCTCAGCCTCAAACCCAATTTTTAAAGGCTAACTAATCGAAATTGACCTATGCCCCAACCTCAAACTCAATCCCTAGAAGCTAACTAATCAAAAACGAAAAACATGTGTGTATATGCATTGTGTGTGTCTTCGTGTGTGTGTGCATGTGCGTCTGTGTTTGTGTGAGTGCGTGCATGTGTCTGTGTGTTGGAATTTTAAAACTTCTAACAAAATAATATTTATTTATTTAATGTGTTATTCCCTTTTTCAAGTTTCTTCACAACTTTTTTTCCTAAATCTCAGTGCCTTTCATAATGGATAAGATGACTTCTTTAATTCTTAAATTGTATGTGTGTGTTGAAATTTTAAAACTTCCAACAAAATAATATTTATTTATTTATTTATTGTGTTTTTTTTTTCTTTTTCTAGTTTTTTCACTACTTTCTCCCTATATCTTAGTGATTTTCATAATGGATAAGATGATTTTTTTTAATTCTGAAATTGTATGTGTTATTGAAATTTTAAAACTTCCAAAAAAATAATATTTATTTAATTTTTGTGTTTTTCCCATTTTAAAATTTCCCCCTAAATCATCAGTGGCTTTTATAATGGATAGAATGACTTTTTTTAATTCTGAAGTTGTATCTTTAAATTAAATGATAATTCATGTAGATTTCATTTGTTTATCATTGTTTTTAGTCCATTTAGAACTAGCCATATATATTTGATAATGAGTTAAAGAATAAATTTTGCATCAAAGTTTTCATTCACAACCATTCTTGAGAATTTAAGTATTTCTACAGTTTTTTCGTTCAATATTATGGTCATATACTGTACATGAATTATACAATTCCACAGTAATTAGTGTATCCACTAATGTCTGAATAAAAGACTTATTAATTGCTACTAGCATCAATAATTAAAAAAAAGTTTCTCTTTAAAAATAACAAAACATCAAAATATAATATGTAATTATAATTAGACTTGTCCATTTTAATTAAAAAACACGCAAGGCTATTTAAATACAATAATATAAAAAATTGAGAACAAGTACTGCATAATTAATTTTTACATAAGTATTGTAAGACATAAAACACATGTTACAAATATAAAATATTTTAAACTAATAAATATATATTTATTTTTTTTAAAGTGTTATATCAGCATGCAACATATTAAAACCATTACGTTAATAAAATTTTAACATTATTCAGTTGTGAAATGTGTACTAATTAGAATTACTTATTTTCTATATTATGTATTACTTTTAGTTATATAAATAAAATTGAATAATTTTTCGAGTTTTTAAAATTGTGTGTCGTCTTTTATTTAATTCTTAAAATAATATCTGAAAGAAAAATGAATACCCTAAACTAAAATTAGTATTTCATGCTAGTCCTTGGTATCATTATGTTAACGAAGAAAAATAATTTGTTGACGTGACAGGTTAAGTGTCACCTTATCATCACATAAGTGTCATGTAGGTAGGAACAAGATTGAAATGTAATTTTGAAACTTTAAATTATTATTCATTTTGAAACAGTGTTGATACTGAATTTGAATTCTCATTTGGAGTAAACTTTTAAATGTATGATTATTGAGTATAATGTTTATTTCCATTTGGAAGAATGGTTTTCTAAACACGCTAAATAATCCATAGAGATGCTAGAACTTGTTCTATTCCTCAACTTTAATGTGTCAAGAGTTTTTTACATTGATATTTTCATCACAAATTATCAAGTACATATAAAATTTGTTAAATTTAACAATATCCACTTCAAAAATCATATATCATACTTTTTTAATTCACATAGTAAATTAAACTCTTTGTTTTTATTAATTAAGATATAGTCGAGAACAAATTCCTAAGCAAAATAAATTCATAAAGGTAGCATGTGTTAATCCATTTTTATGTTCATATTCTATTGAAATATACCCTATATCAAATAGCAAAAAACTCAATTTTGGTGATAAGACAATAATGTTAACATGGATTCCAAATCATAACCCTAATTCACCAAAGTGTGGAAAGTTGCATAAACAAAATTTTCTTGATTGAAAATTTTCAAATTACACTATGGTTGGCAAAAGTACAAATTACAATGAAAATAAAAAGATCATAGTGTAATTTGAAGCTTAAACATGGAAAAAGAGCATTGAAATTAAAGTCATAGTTCTCATAGATGATCATACATTCTTCAATTCTCAACTACGTTTTTGAAGAAGTCTTTCCCTTCACAACCTTATCTTCTTCACCACCTTCATCATCAACTTTTGCTCCTTTTTCTCTTCTTCACCTTTGACTCCAAAAGGAAGTTTCTCCACACTTGCCACTATCTTTCTCTTTGTCGAAGGAAGCACTTTCGCCAACGAATTGGATCCGCAAGCTACAACATAGACAATTAACATGCCTTTGTTCCCACAAGGTATAGTGGTTCAAATTCCATTAAAGAGTTTCGAGGCAAGTGATTCAAATTACATTTAAAAGATTTCGAGGACAGAGCCATGTGTACTCTTTGACACTGACACAGTTCAAGAAAATTAAAAACAAAATGAATAGTAATTTACGATTCAAAAAACGTATCAAGTATACAAACTAACTTATTAGTTAATTTTGTCTATACAAAAGATCAATGTAAAAAACAAATCTTACTTTGAATATTTCTTTTAAAATGATTAGAATTCTATATAAATGTTATCTATACTTTAAAAAACCCGAATAATTATCTAATTTATAAATAAACTTATACGAAAAAAGCAATTGTTTTTGAACGGGTTTGGGACCTAGAGAACTATCTTCGGTTGGTCGTTGATGTTCCAAGCTTCCTGCTTCGCCGCCTTCTCTCGGTCGTCTGGCTCATAGGCGGAGGTGGTACCTGCAAAAGACACTCCAACGGTCAAGTCAGTCGAGGTGTTAGCACTCGGGTGTCAGAGTACTGTAGATAATGACGTACATTTCCCCTTGGAATGTGTGTTATTTATATTACCTTAATGGGCTTTCATTGGTGGGTCGTATTAGGAGGTTGATTCATGTTTAGGGTTGCACTAAACAACCTTTAACTATGGATTAACCTTGCTGACTTAGTCAATCATTGGCTCGTCATCAAGGATCGGTCGGTCACATGTCGTCATGTGACATTCTCACCATGGTTAAGTGGTTAACTAGTCCAAATGCTGGTCTGATCGTATCAGTAGAGCAATGTATTCATTATAACCTTTAAGTAGTCCACACCATAACATATGAAAATTTCAATGTACCCACAAACCATTATAGCACTTGTAATTAAAATCCAAAAATCAATTCCTTAGGCCTTTTAGGACTGAAGATATTCGGCCATTTTCTTATTAATTTACCATACTTCTTGTTTATGGGCTACAAGAACGAATCGCCAAATAATTAAAAATAAGTTGGTAAAAAAATAATTAATTTAGAGGACACAATTCAAAAAAAAAAAATCTTATAAGAATCACAAATTTCTAAAAAGCTTTCTAAGTATTTTAATTTTGTGATTATTAGGAAGCACTTATTCCTGCGCTATTTATAGTCTATACATCATAACTTTTTCCGATCTTAAATTAAAGAAGACAGGGTCGAATATACTTGAGTACATGTATGTTATTAGCTAAAGTGGGAAGCCCTTCCCTTTGTTAGTCAAAATATTATTCTCCGAGTAAGCTTTTTTTTATCTCCATACAAGTAAATCCTTACGTGACTCAATAAATTAAAGATGTGTTCTTTTTATGGAACTCAACTTCCCTGCACCGAAATATTTCTTGAATCACCACCACCCATTTATTCTGAAATAGGTTTTTCAGGATGTTAAAATTACATTCCAAAAAGCCATTCTGTGGAAGGTGACCCAAAAAATACGCGGAGTGAAGAAACAAACACCCTTTTTGGTATGGAATGCAACCAATTCTTGTAAAACGACTATTTAACGAAGGTGTTGCTCCAACGAATAGCATTTACCAGAATTTTGTCAAAAACAAATTGTCTCTAACCAATGAAAAATTCCTAACATATGCACATTTTTTAATAGTCAGTGGCTTGGCTATACCACAGCTCAAATGTCCAAAGAATTTGTTACAGTAAATGAATAAACAATATGGTTACAACACGTAGATCATCTTCCAGTGAGTCTGTGAAGTCATATCTGGAGATCATCTAATGAAGGTTCCTGTGCTGTTAGCATCTTCAATTTCTACAAGAAAGGCGGTATACAAGGGCGGTTATACAAAATTGCAAAATAAGGAACACTCTTGACTTGAAGAAAAAGGTAAACATTTCATTACCGTAATATATTGTGCAGGATCGTCAATACTAGACGAGCCCAGAATAACTTCCCTTCTCAGCTTACCAGTAAGCTTGTGACAAGTCCTAAGCTGATGATTAAACAACGTATCAGACCAGAAAAGCTGAAAGGGAAAAGAGTGAAAACAACTTGTTATCAAAGTATTGTTCAAACCTCAGATCTGGTCGCTCCACCAACAATGAATACAAATATTCGTTGCCCCATCTTCTTGAAATCACTGGATGCATGTCTTAACACCGGATCGCTATAGGCCAACAGGAAAAAAATTAAAATTAAATTGAGCTTTGAAAAGGGTGGGGTTCTAGTATGCAATTCCAACAGATACTCAATAGTCCCCTACAAATTATCTAATAATAGCAAACTCGTATCGAACACAAGTACACAGCTCAAGCTGGGAAGAAAACGGTGGTGGCAAACGGGCTCATATAAATGAAGAGGAAAAAAAACGACTGATTTCATTAGAACTATTTATATTCATGACTTGTAATAAGGAAAAAAGAAAGTAAAACCTTGAATATCCGTCATCATCAGAGCCTCTAGGTTTAGCCCAAGTTGGTGTGCGCCTTGATCTCATCGAATGAGCAGGAGGATGGTGATTTACTGGTCCAGCTAAAGGTGTACCGTGGAAACTTGGACTAGGGTCATTTAGACAAGGATAGTCCTGTTTCGATAATTCATTTTTGCTAACCTTTTCTATGAGTTCCTGAAAAATGTGAACCATTCAGTCACCAAATGAGGCTCTGAAAGCTTTAAAAAGATCATGATAGAGATAACGTTATAAATTTAAAATATCACAGCATGAAAACATGGTGTCCTTCATTTTCTTAATAATACGGTGAGACGAAGACCGTAAGACATAATAGAAAATAACCAATAGCTGACTAAGTGCCCTTTCTATTCAAAACCTAGCTTGTAGAAATATTTAAATAACCGACTACATCTGATCCTTTAGGCCTTAGAAAAAATCATAGGCTCACTTATCATGCCAAAAGTTCATAAATAAATAAATAAGGAAAGAAGATTGTTCAACCTTAGTTTTACATCCCCCCAATAAAAATTTAAAAAATTACATTTTATGTGGGGAAAATTTTCAACTCACTTCGTACCTCTATTATGGGATAAAAACGTGACAACTGCCACGTCTCCTCTTCGCCAGAACGATCTTTCCTTGCTGCACGCTTTTTCTGACAATTTAAAGAAACACTTTTAAGAAATAACTTAACACTGAAAAATAATATAATTTAAACTATAAATTACCTTTACCTTGTGCATATCAAACTTCAGAGCAAAAGAACTCATCGAAGTCTTTTTGGTATCAGGTTCTCCCTCAAGCATTCTCAAATTATTTATTGCAATTGCATCATCATCTGTCAACCTTGCTACCTGAAAAAAAAAGTAAGGTTACAAGGTTATTGCACAATACCATCATTGATGACAGTATTTATTATTTGACTTTAAATGAACAGCAGGAGGCAGTTGACACCAAATCTAAAGAAACTGCACCTTCATCAAATTCAGACCCTTTTCACCCTCAAATTTCTCAGGATAAATGGACGCGAGAATCATTAACAAGCGTAACTTATTTTCACGTGTTGTATCCTGCATAAATATGGTACTCGTAAGAATTTTAATAAATAGAAAACAAGGTTTTATTTCTAATTTCATGACCATTTTTCAACAATAAAAAACTTCCTTATCCCGTCCACTAAGTTAGTACAAGATACACCCTCTTCATTTGCCATCTTAGAGTTACTTACTTCATTTGTAGTCAGAAATTTGATCACTTCTTTCGTTCCTGCATCTCCAAAAACAAGATCTTGCTCCAGCTGCCCTAGTTCTCGAAGTCCTGACTCCCTAATAATTCTGTTAATTTTTCCTGCAATCTGGACAACAAGCTCATCATTCATACACATGTATGAAAATCATGATGACAGCCCCTTCCACTATTAAAATAAAATAAATTCATTTAACCAATTAAAATCTAATAGGGCGTTGAGGGGTGGGGGGTTGTCTTTGCCATAATCTTAATGTGTAGGTGGATACCAAGACCAAGAATGGAAAATGTTACCCAGCATAATATTATGCCTTCATTTATTTGACTGCAAGATAACAACTAAAATTTTGAATAGACATAAACTTTTAAGCAGTACTGTTAAATGTTCACACATCTAGCTCTAGTTTAATTGGGAAACAATTCTAATGCTCGCGAAATAGGAATGAATTATCAAATTGTTAAATCAAGGTTACCTTGTCTTCTATGCTGCTGCTCAAAGATACACGATAGCACAAAGGAAATTATTAACATGGGAGAGGGTTAAATGTTTTTTGTCTATAAAAATTCTTAAATTTTGATCTAGTCCCTAATATCACCCAAATTTTGTCCATTCCATTTAACATTCTCATTCCCTCGACATAAATAAATAAAGGTCATTACTTATGATGTCACTTTCCTTTTCTTTCTTTTTCTTTGTCTAAATAGGGAAATGGTAATAAGGGCAAAAACAAAACTCAAACAAATGCCCAACTAACCTACATGCAACAAAAATATGGTATTACCTAAGTGTAAAATAAAAATTTCAAAAGGGGTATATTAGCACACCTTAGAAAGTCTCTTGCCGAGCTTCCAAGTGAAGATAGCACATTCTTTTTAAAAAGAAAAGCATATAATATAGTAGTAGTCTTTTTTGGAGAGGACATCATTGATTGCATTACAGCAGAACTAACCTCTACATGGAGGGACAGCTTGTCGATTTGCTCGCTGTATTGTGGAAGTGCTTGAACCATCTTCTGTAAGTCCCTTGTCGACATTTCACCACTACCTCTAAATGAAATGCAAAGTTGTGTGAAGTTTATGATGACAATAACTAGATAATGCATAAATAGATCAATAACAGATCTAGGCCTAGTTAAATTTTACGAGGGCTAAGCTATTTAATCAAGAAAATTAGTACGCCTCAGGTTATTTTTCAAATCAAGGACTTGACTATTTTACACTACAGTACACAGTATATATTAGCTTTTAGAAGAATCGGTCCTTGATTGGTATCAAATCCTTTATGAGCAAGTGGTCACAGTTTGATCCATCCATCTCTATTCCTTTAAACAGAAAAATTGAATATTAACACAAGGTAAAGTGGGCTGGTATATTCTCCATGCTTTTAGCCCAAAAGAGCTCTTGCAGGAATGGATGTGTCAACTGATATAAAAATATAAGAAAAATGCTATAAATGGTACAGATCTGAATGAAGAAAGGTGAAAATTTGAGTTTTGTTAGTTTCATGTTTACTTTTCAACTTAGCTGTTTCCCCTCTCCAACAATTATTAATTATTAGACATTCATGATAAAGTTTTAAATCGTGCAACTCGGCCATGCAAAAATATATTTTCAGATAATGTTTGGATAAAACTACGTGAGTGACAAAATGATAACAGTAAAAGAAAATAAAGAGGGGTTGAATGTCCAATGGGAAGTTCAAGAAGTGAGGAAGGTAATTCTCTTCAATTCAACCCACATTTTGGACAGCAGCTAAACAAGTTCAAACTGGTCAAATTATACACTCACACGGTCCAAATATCAATGTGAAATGGTATTCAAATGTGATATTTGTGGTAAATAGAGGTGTGAACTGACTCTAATATTTAAAGGTGATAGATAAACAGAAGCATCAACACTCTGTGTATGTGCCCCAGCATGCACGTACACATACACATACAGAAAAAAAAAAAAGAGTTTCTTTCTAACATGACTAGACCATTATGCATAAAAAACAATAAAAAATTCATATTGCCACAAGTCATAAAAAGCTTGGGATAAGAATTACAAAATTACACTATATTTTACACCAGTAATACAATTAGGTGAAAATCAATATCCTTTTAGATCACAATATGTCAATGATGAAAAATTCACACAAAATTAGGACTGACCTTGAACCATGTTGGATTTGTGCAGCTTTGTTCTTTGAAATGAAGCTGGTCATCTTCTCATGCAGTCGTTCACTAGCCTGGCAAGGCCATCAATATCATGTTGCTAATTGGTAAATAGAAGAGATGACGCTAAATAGTAAACAATAAAGCCAACACTACAAAAATCAAATAAAAAAGCAGGACATACATCTGCTATATGTGCATGACGAAGTTCAACCCATATAGGATCATGATCCTCCAAGAGAACCTCTTTTCGCTCAGGTGGACCACCAGTCTTGCTAGGAACCTTAAGAATACAGTAGATTTGCATTCATAACAAGAAAGTGAACATAACAATTTAGAGGGGAAATTGAAATTGTAGAATACCTCATGAACAAATTTATTTCCCTCCATATTCAACAAATCATGGCACATGGCATCATATGTCCATTCATGTATCAGAGGAGCAATCTACATATCCAGAATAGCATCCCTGTTATAAGCAATATAATAACATTTTTATTGAAATAATACATGTACGTGACTGGAAAACGGAGATAAGAAACCTGATCAATTGTTCTATCAATGATGAGCAACTCGCAGGTCTCAGTCTGAGGAAAATTAGGTATAGTTTTTTTATATTTCATAAGACAGTCCCAGACACCAGCAGCAAGTTTTGTAGAAATAAGATCATGGAAGGTAGTCATTGTGGTTGCATCTAGAGACTTCGCAGCACGAAAGCGGACAAAAGGAAACTCCTAGAAAGATGATTACATAATAGAGAAGGGTTCTCAATCTTTGTTTGAACAATTAAAGATTATAAATTACAACTTTTGAATTTCTGTCACAAAGAGCAAAGCATTGATTACATACTCTTAATGAAGCAAAAACAGTAGCAATTCGAGTAGCCATCACATTTAAACATGCAACTGCTTTTCGATTATTCTCCTCATCCCCAAATAGCTCCTCTAAAGCTCTTTCATTGTTTGTAATGAAGCCCTATATTATCATGACAAAGAATACCAGCAAAAGAATGAGGACACAGAATAATGGGATGATGATGACATTAGAGATTGACAAATAAATCATAAAAAGCATATTTATGAAGGCTAATATATTTTCCCTTAGGGGAAAGAACCTCAACAAGCAGGTTTCACGAAGTTAGTGTTACAACAATGTAGCTCTACAATCATTTTTTCTGTTGGTGGTGAGATATTGTAAAGGCAATATGCATGAATGATTAAAATTGCCAACTTGCACACAATATAGGATTTCCAATCCTCATATCTCATAGTACTTCCAATTTTCGATAAAACATTGATTTACTTACTACTAGTAATCCTTCTAATTTTACAGATGCAGCAATAAAAATATTTTGTTTGTTCAATTCATTTAGCATTGAATAACAAACTTTGCATCTGAACTCTGAGGAAGGTTTTCTTTAACAGCTAACAAATTCTAATCAATTTAACTAAAAGAACATTGTCCGTCACTTGACACTCTCATTCATGGCTTTTATAACTATAGAAATAAGGCACAGATCTTCTATAATCAAGAATGTCAAGATTATACACGTATTATTAGAAATGTTTATATTTATTCTCGTATCATATATTTATTATTTGAAAATATCAAATATCCTCTATTTATTGTATTGATTCTGATTTCTCAATATAAATATAGCACTCTTGTTGTCTTAGAAACATAGGTTTCAGCTCAACTATTTCCTATAGTTTAACAATGGCTATGTGGAACTGAACTGGACAAACGTGTGTTGCAATCCAACATGTCATAAATTTTGAAAACTGCTCAGATGTGGCAGAGATTTTGTTACTGTCGTGTTGCAGATTTAGAAGTGTTATAATTATAGAAATAAGATTTAGATCTTTTATAATCAAGGATATATCTTATAATCTTTCAGAATCCAGAATATCTAGATTATATATCTATTATTAGGAATTTTGTATTTATTCCCTATCATATCTTTATTGTTAAAGAATATCATATCTCCTCTATTTATTGTATTGATTCCATTTTATATCAATATAAATAAAGCAGTCTCAGAAAACACGGTTTCAGCTCAATTCTCTCTACTTCCTTTAGTTTAACAAGGAGATATAGTTTGCATTTATGTTAATAATAATAGCCTATTTTTAGGACATTTGCTGTATAAATAGCTAAATCATTTCCTTATCTAACTTTAGATTTAGCTGAATCTTTTTCTTATCTTCAACCAACCTTGTATTTATATATTGTTGTACCCCTTCTACATATCAATCAATCAGAAAATACAGCTTTTCAATTCTTTTATCTAATCTCAATGAAAACAAAAGGACAGTAATTTTATTCATATGAAAAGTGATGACATAATGACAATCATTGAAGACTATGGTGATCAAGCAGTGATATAGACTACAAATGTACAACCACATACCTGAGTGTCTATGGTAAAATACTCCAAGTTCATCTACATTGAAATGAGGTAACAAAATGAGAATAAGAAAAAATTGAATTTTTGGGGGAAAATTCAATTTCCATGTAGATCCAAAATAAAATAAAATTTCACCTCTCTTAGAGCACCTATACGAGGCAACACCTGCGCATCTTTTTTAATTTCCATAACCAATTCTCTGGCAATAGGTGAACTAAAGAAAACAAATGCCCTACAAACCCAGAATAAAAGAGGATTGAAAGCCAATTAGCAAAAGTCAACATGAACTTGCACTCAAAGGAGATATAGAAAGATCACATACTTCCTGTACAATGGTTTCCTTCCAGACATGTCTGACAAAAACATAGTTATGCTGCCAACAAAAATGAACAAGGAAATCATTAGGCATGGAACAATTCTACAAAAGCCTACTTCATAAAGGTTAACTTAAACCTCCACCAAAGCTGAATAGGACCATTTTACAGCCACAACAGTTCAGAATATTTATCATTTAACTTGTATATTTGTGCGTCAGTAAAAGGGAGAGAAAAGTGACAGAGTGAGAGAAAGAATAACAAAATAGTTATGTGTCATGATACATTTTGTAGATAAGAGAAAATAAATACAGTATAATTCATGAAATATTTAAAAGTAAACACGAGGGAGGAAGTTAAACAAAGAATCACATTCATAAAGAATAAAATAAAGAGTTAATTGCAAGAGAATATAAGAGACTAAAGGAAAAAGAAAGTAATACTCTCAAATTTAGAACCCTATAATCACTGAGATTTTATGTTCAACCAGGAGATAGGGAATCATACTAACAAAAATTACTTTTCGCATGTGTATAGACATTAGAGACATACTTCAAAAGAGACTCTGAAATATACATACCGATAGACATGCACAACAAAATTAATTACACATTTTCAATACATTAATGCTAAAACTGAAAACTATCAACAAAACAATCTCTCCTTTTGTTTTCTTGGCCAGTATTAACACAAAATCACTTCTCTACAAGTATTTTTCACATGTTGCCAAACAATAATCTTCAGCATGAGGAACTTCAATTTTTCCTGTAGAACTAACAGAAATCATGCAAAAAGCAACCATGACAGACCAACAGAAAAATCAGCTTTTAAGTCAACTTCTATTGTGCTTCTGATCCGTGAGCAACCTCAAATTAATTAAAGAGAAATCACTAAATATGCCACCACAAACATTGGAGAAAGGACAAGTACTTGTCTTTGGTTGGTTGTATGAAGTATATAGCATCCATGGCGGGCAACGGCTGCCTTCGCTTGTATATGTCTTCAACCACTACAAATATAAAAACATATTACACCGTCCAAGAATTAGAACTAGTGATGCAAAATATGGGTTACGAGATAATTATCTTCCATAAACATGTTAATTAAATCCAAACTAAGAAAAATATTTCTTTAATGGAATGATTGTTGTTCATTAAAACATATAGCTGAACAAGAAGTGTAATCAAAGCACAAAGCTTCAAGTTTAACAAGGGTGAAAACATCTATGTTACAATTAAATTTCTGAAGGCACAAAAATAGCATCAAATCTTAAAATCAGAGGCAGCTAATGTTGAATGGAAAGGAAATAACTCCCCTTGTTCAGAAGGTAGAAGCTTTATGAATGGGGATGTAATATAGGGAATCTGTTAAACTACATTCCCCACTAAATTGGAATGTGAACCAAAGTATAATTAATTAAATTTTTATAATGGTTGTATTAAAACTTTAACTTTTCCTTTCTTGTCTGGTTAATTATCCAAACAAAGGGAAGCAACTCCATTCCATTCAATTTTTCCCCTTCACTTCCCATTTTATTTCAATTCTTTCCTTTCCATTCCAATATCAGCGATTAGTACGTGAAGAATCAAATTTCTCCCACAGTTCAAATGTCATATAAAAAGGAATGATATCATACATAGTTGAACAAGGTAAAAGGTGTAAGCATACTCCTACATTTATAATTAAGTTATTTTTCTACAAGATGAATACAATAGAAGAACATGGAACACCTTGTTATCTATATATTTACCAATCCACCAGTTTCTTCATTACTGGTACACTCAAAATCCTGAAGCTAGAAAGGAAACAAATGTTCTTTTGTTAACTCTTTGTTTAGGTAACTTTTTCTTTTAATTTTTAGTAGAGGGAGAGCGCAGGCAAAAGGAGAAGTATTAGACACAACAAACTAACAGAAAATTAACCACGTTTAAAAGATCTTAAATATCTTGAATAGCATATATTCAGATTGAATTCTTTGGAGGATAAGTAACAATTTTACATTTGAATATCAGAGAATAACAAAACAACCATGGTATTCAACCCAAATCGTAGAAAATTAATAGAAGGTCTTCCACTGACAGTGGACAGAACAAACATGGTTAATCAAACTTGTGATTCTTACATGAAACGCCTTCATCAGTGATATCAGCCATCTTGCAAGAATGAGACATTATCTTTACAGTGAGTTTGTCCATTATTAGTACCTGCAAGCAAACAACTCATGAACCAATACAAGATGGTAAACAAATGAAGCATGATGTTTTTAGTCTTTTTCAAGCTCAAGCAGCTTCCTTGAAAAATAAATGAATGTGTGTGAATTAAAACTCTAGACCACTTCATCGTCACTCTAACACCATGTAATGAAACCAACTATTGCAAAAGATTATGCTGCCTAATAAAGGTTCATGAATGGTTTCAAAATTTAACACACCTACACCAAAGCATATAAGAAAAATACATTTAAAGGAAAGAACATTACAAAGTCCTAAAATCACTCTACATACATAGCAATGAGAGTACACTGAGCAGAAACACGTAATAGAAATCCCAAAAAATTATTATTTACTCCACAGCAGTGATAAATTAAAGATAATAAAGAGCTCGTCCCAATAAACTGCTAAATGTCATTGTTTAAAGGATTAGTGACAAAACAGGTCACGGAGATTGGTACTGTTCTATTACCATGTTAAGAAGAGAGAAACCGAGAAGGAATATAATGAATTTTGTGTTTTGTACGCATGAGTATTCTTATTTATAATGAAGAGACGCATTGACTAGAGAAATGGACAAATTATAACATATAGTAGGTGCACAAAAATACGACCTTATAAGTAGGTTTTGTGAGATTGAGTTAAGCTTAAAGTCCACTTTCTAATATGGTATCAAAGTCTATCCTAACAATATTTATTATTTCTATCGTATTACCCATGATTGAGTCACTATCAAACCACCCATAAATATTTAATCTCACACTCAAGATGTTTAGTCTTCGGTGTGAAGAGGTGTTTGGAAATTCCATATTGACTACAAATATATGACCAAATTATGGTATATAAGTAGGTACAAACCTCACCTAACAAACCTATTTTATGAGATTGTATTAGTCTTGAAGTTTACTTTCTAAGAATATAATAATGGGAAATATTTGGTAAGATATTTTCCTATCATATTATACCTCCCTATTTAATGCAATAAAATCACATCTTTAAAATAATAAAATCATGTCTTTAACATAATCAAATCATGTCTCTAACATAATCAAATTATGTCTCTAACATAATCAAATTATGTCTCTAACATAATCAAATTATGTCTCTAACAGTCATAACAGACAACCTTGTCTCCAAACTCATCCCCCATTTCTCTATCACACACTAATGTCTCATTTTCATTAGTTTTTCAAGCTTTCATCATGTACCCCTCGTCTAAGAACATATATTTAGGTTATGTTTGGTTTAGGAAAGAAAGTGAGAGAAAAGAAAAGGTGTAAAAAATTTACTTCCTCTTGTATGACTTGTATAGAACGCAAAGGAAAAAATATGGGTAAAATGACATAAATGCCTACATAAAAAAATGATTTGTGATAAAAATAAGTCATTTGCGGTTTTTAATTTACAAAAGCTTTCATATTCTGTTCTTTCTAATTTAGAAAGAAACACTTCTTTTGTGGGACCCATAACTTTGTCTTTACCCTTAGTACTTTGAAAGATTTCAAAATGTGACGTTTTCCCTTTTTTTTCCTTACAAAATCATTCCTCTTATTTTAGCTAAACCAAACCGATGATATAGTAAAAAAGGCACAGTCATCAAACTCTGCTGCTCGATAGTTAATCGTAGTTACAGAAAAATGATAAATTTTTCACAATAATCCCACTTGAAACTATGCTAAGCTGATAACTAGTAATTACTTGGACATGCAGCACATAGCTATAGATCCAATGAATTGAGAAACCATTCCAAAAACATGATTTAGCTAATTGAGTACGAGGTGAAATACTTCATAGATTTGATTTTGCTAAATCTGCCATTCATCCAATCATCAGCATCATAAAATTAAATTTCTGCTAAAAGTTCCTAGAATGAAACTGCAAACTAAAGCCAAAATAGACAGAAGGGTGATCCATCTGTATCTATGGCGAAGTAAAAAACTTGGGCAGAATTCATTTCACTAACAGCATCTTATACCTTCCATGTAGATTTTGAATCCCCTGTTTTTGCTGACCTGAGCATTTCATGTAATAATCCTGCAGAAAGTTTGCCATAAACGGAAATTAAGAATAATCAGATCAGAAAAGCAATTGGTCAAGGTTAAGTTTTAAGCAATTTATGATAAAAATGTTAAAAGAAAGAAAAATTACAAAAATATGTAATCCTTGCAAAGGAATTACTGACTTCAAATATTTGTATTATTGAGTTTAAAACTTTTATTCAGTCTATCAGCTAGAAGGATAAAATGGTGCTATATTGAGTTTGGTGAGTTTATATGGAATGTAAAGTATCAGAGCGATCTATAACTCTTTAAAGAACAATGAACATTATTTCAAGCAATTTCATTCATCTCGTAGTTTCCTCTTATTTTCTTTCAGGGAGTCATAAGTAGATATACAGTTAGAGAACAAATGTGATGCACAAGAAAAAACAAAATGATGATCAACTAAGAAATGAAAAGCATAAAAGGCCAACAAACAAGAAAAACAAATAAATTACCCAAACCTTGTATTTTCTGAACATGTTTGCTAAAAGGACACATCTAAAATAATTATGATCTACACACCATAAGGACACTGGGAATAAGGAAGACCACTTCTATCTTGAATGGATACAAAAGACACATTGCAAAGCAATTTAAGACAGAGTAAAAACAAAATGGCAGTGTAGCCGAGATTCAGACGAGCTCTTTGTTCCGGAGAGACAAAATGCTCAATAGCAAGAAATTGTCCCAAAACTCTATCATTCCTCTCTAACCATAAGCTCCAAGTAAAACATACATACTAAAATAATAGCCTTATCCCACTAAGCGAGTCAACTACATGGACCACATGATACTATTTACCATGAGATTCCAGTTATTAACTTCCCCTAATGTCTTCTTAGTCTTTGTCAATTCCTTTTTCACAGGATTACAAACTATGCAACCTACTCTCCTAACAGGTACTTTCAGTGGCCTTCTTTGTAGGCGTCAAACCAGTTAACTCAATCATGCTACACCAATATTTTCTTGTAATCGCGTACATTCATTTTGTAACATAAGCCATCTTAACATTCTAATTTCTACTACTCTCACCTAGCTGCCCAAAAAACTTACTCTCTTCAGTTTTCCCAAAACCCCTGACAAGGCATTTCAAAAAGTGCTCCACCAACAGATCCAGCTTTGAACAAAAATTACCAAACAACCTAAACAACAAATATGCGGCAGCTAGAGAGCATAAAGATAAATGGCTAGAAGTATCAAATTGAAGAAAAACACATAACGTCAGCATTTAGTGAGAGGTCAGTGTGTTCATCCAAAACCAACAAAGAAAGACTTGGCATAGAAAGGTGAGCTTAGATTTCTAAAAGGAGATTACGGGAAGAAATTAAGAACCAGAACTTTGCTTCCAAGTGTACATCCCAAAGAAGTCTAAAGTACAAATTTTAATATCCACTAAGAAATACGGTCAAATAGACTCAAGCAAGGCAATTCAGACCGGTGCAGCATAAAAAAAAACTCTGATATAGTTCCCCAAACAAAAGAAGCTTCAAATGGTTCCTATTTTTAACACCACAAACCATAAAGATCATTTCTGTCACTCATATTTCCATGAATCTATGAATATTATGACACAGAATACTAGTCTCACATATAGAAGTCCGATTCTTAAACATATCTGTAGCAATATCCTTTGACAATTAACTTCTACATTCATTAAGGCAGAACATCATATCAAACAAACTAGCATTAACCTTGTATTTCTTGCAGCTTGGGTAAATTCATCGGTGAAAAGAAAAGCAGCAATTTTCATCCCAAACAAGAAAAGTGCAGAAACTAGATACTAATGGCTGAAAAACACTCTTAGCAAATTCCTAGCTCCTAGATTAGAAGATCCCGATCCCCATTAAGTACAACCTTCGCAGATTTCCATAACCAATTTAATCCGTTGCTCACCATTACCACAACACAAGAGGCGACAGTGCCAGCACGCTTCACATTTTAACGCACCAGCGGCTGACTTGCATTGACGTGCTCTATCATTTAGCTGTTAACACTCCCAAAAGATAAAACATACACCAAGGGCAAATTGTATTTTATTCACCGGATCAGAACCAACGAGTAAGAAAATACGCAATGAGCATATAGCCTCCTTTAACAGAACCAATAGCGAAAAGAGAACCAAGCAAAAAGTGTTTGACTAGCTTACAGATATTTGAAGTGATTCGGAACTTAATGCGAGTTGATTAGAAAAGCGAATTGGGAATCAAATTAACTACAAAAAGGGAGAGATACTTACGCTCGCGGCTAACTTGTTTGAGACTTCTGGAGTCAGCGCCATAGGAGGAGGAGGAGGAATCGGAATCCGACATGGACATCGCGACCACGGACTCTGTACCCTAAACCTCAATCGTTGATCGATCGCGAACGGAGAGAGATCGCCGGCAAATCGGAGAATCTGATCAGCCTGCGAGCCAAGAAAGCAGGAGAAACGGAAACGGTTTCGTGAAATTCACTAAAATGAAAATGGCGAGGGAAAGGAAAGAGGGACACCGGAGGAGCTAATTGACGAGAAGAATGATAAATAGAAGCAAAGTAACGGCATTACTGAGAGTTGAAGAGAGCATGACGTGTTGAATGGTGCAAAGTTTGAAGGAGTTCCAATTCGTGAAGGCGAGGGTCAGAGACGAAGAAATTTCGCAGAAGCGGAGTGGACCGATTGAGGACGAGGTCCTGAACCGGAACCGCATGTTGCTGAACCACCAGTGGGACCCACCCCTAACGCCAACTCATTCCACTATCATGCGCCTAGGTGTACAACTGCCTCCCTTGTAATAGTCACATTCGTTTACTTTTTTTTTACCCAATTTGTTAATAATTTTAGGGAAAAAAGATATGATTGCTCATCGTATCTCATCTCAACAACCTTTTTCTTTTGTGCGTGGACATTTCGTTTTTCAGTTTTCTTTTTGAGAAAATTTAAGGTGGAAAACGGTGTAGAATTACTAACTTCGTAAACTTGGTAAAAACCCTGTACGTTTAAACAGTGATTTCGTAAGTTTATATTTATTTTATCCTTCAAAAATTGATGAAGACTAAGTAAGCACTTTTTCACATCTCTTCCTTTGCAGTGATCCAAAAAGAAATGGTTGACTATAAGAATTAATTAGACTTGTATTAAATTTTTAAAGAATAAAAAAGTTAGGATAAAGTATCTTTCTAAAGTATTTAGTACAAAAATAAAAATGTGACGCCAAGAGATTTGTCACTCTCACTTTCTTTTTGCATAAGGCATCATAATGGATACATATAGTAGCTATTCACTGTCTTATATATAAAAAAAAATAAAAAAAATAAAAAAAAAAATATATATATATATATATATGTATATTGTAGTGAAAATATGTTTATTCAAATCATTATTTCTCCCTATTACACCACACTAGTATTTAAGTATTCTAGATAAATAAGAAAGATTCCTTAATGACCTATGCTAAAAAGTAAGTTTTTCACTAGATCTTCGTTACAAAAGTTATATTTAGAATCATAAGCTAAAAACCTGAGCTTTATTAATATATAATATGGATCTGACAATAAATTTAAGATATTAGAACAAAAAAAAAATTGATATTAAAAAAATCATTACAATTTCTTAATAATTTTACATGGAACAGCTTCTAATACATTATACTGTGTAATGCAACCTTTTAAGATACAAAACTGATGCTTAATGTTTGCATCTCACCAAGGAGTTGTGGCATACAGTTTTGGATGGGTCTTGGTCAAGATTGTTAACTGAATATATCTAGAATGATGTGATTGATATAGTTCTCATAGATCTTAATTGTTCTTACAATGGGTTAAAAATGTCTCAGTTATTAGCACTCTAAGTTGTTAATGATCTTGGTTGATGAGTCGTGCGATCTTCGATCTTTAGTCGATGTAGGTGGTGTACCTGCAAAAGGTATTTTGATGCTTAAGTCAATACATATTATTTAATGTGTACCTTTGCTTAGGTTTGTGTGCCTATTTATAAGATCGTGATGGGCCTCTGACAATAGGCTGAGATTAAGGTAGGTTATTGGATTAATCTTCGGATTTTATGTGAAATTTCGCAGTGTGATTACGTTAATCATTTTGTGTTAAGAGGTCTATGTGGGGTCTATTAAAACTGGATCGGTCGCGTCAACTAAGAGGGGTCTTTGGTCAACGATCTTGATCGAGACACCCTCGAATTCATCCCGAACGATGACCATCTTAGCCAAACTCGGTTCCAACCCCTTCATATTGTCTGACATTTGAGATTCATTGTGTTGGAGTAAGGAATAGTCCTTCTCCATATCCACGTGTATGGTTTTCAATGATCTCAACTCCCTAACAAATAGGTCGTTGTCACCCTCCATCACCTCAACCCTACCCTAAAGGTAAGAGTTCGCCTTAAGAACAACCTTCAGGGAGCTAGAAGAATAGGCAAACTTTTGCTTTAATTTTTCCATCTTTGCGAGAGAAGCTGAGATGACTCTTATGTTGGGTCTATTAGTGTCTAAGTTCAAGAGGGGAGGAGTGAATTGAGCTTATAAAATTTTCGCAAGAACACACAATTTTTCAGTATTCCAGAGGCAAAAAGAACAGATTGTTTTTACATGAAACAGATTGATTCTTCAGAGCAGTCTTGGCACAATTTGAATTTTGTTCAATGTAAAATTGTGTTCAACAAGGAATATAACAGAACCAGATCAGCTTAATATTGTGAGGATGAAAGATATAACTATGCTTAGAGATCAATCAAAAGTTACACAACACAAGGTTTCAAGAAGTATGATCCTTTCTCAGGTTTTAATGAATGATTAGTTTGTTCACAATTCACTTAAACCATTATATGCAGCAACCTTGTTTATGATCAGAAAACTTCAACAAATCAGGAAGAACAGTTTTCACTTAACCCAGAATTAACAGATTCAATTTAAAAAGAACAGATTTAGTTCTTGACAGAATTAAGCAAAAAACCAGAAAAGAGTGCAGGGATGAGAATACAAGATACACACGTTTTTATACTGGTTCACTCATACAGAGCTACATCCAGTCTCACCTTACCCCAAGGTGGAATTCACAAAAAACAGTGCCAATCACTTACAAACACAGCAGTTCTTGAACACTACAAGAACAACACACACAATGCTGAAAAACCCTATTTCAGCACACCTTGCACTCCAAGAAACCCTATCAAGGAGTGACTAACACTTACACCTTTACAAAACAGAATAAAGGAAAGATTACACCTGAAAAGAAGATGCAAGAACTCAAAACCAGTAGTTCAATTTGCTGCAGAACTGCACCAGCACCTTCACCAAGATTCAAGGTTTCCTAGAACAAGCACACTTGAAAATCTCTTTGGAAAACCTTTCAAAAACTCTTTCAATCCTTCTTCTCACATGGAAATTGTTTGATCTCTGTCAAAAGCGTAATTCCTCAGCACTGATTCATGTGAGAGAGACTTTTCTTTATATAGAAAACAGTTTCTAACTTCTTTTCAAAAAACAGTTGAAAAGCAGTTAAGAAAACAACAGATTCAGTTTTGAACTTAACAGATTTATTTTGTGAAAACTGCCAACTCAGCTTAACAGAAATAACTGTCTGAGTGGTACCTTTGGAGCCCTAACTAACTTGTGAAAAACCTTTCAACTCACCAAGGAATAAACCTGTTCTTTCTCAGTGAAACAGATTAAAGTATAACGCACAGGCCAGCTCAACTTAACTGAAATAACGAACTGAGCTTTCCCTTGGTGCCTTAACAGAAATTTAGAAAAGCCTTTTAACAGAGAAGAAATAAACAGATTCTTTCTCCATAAAACAAATTTATTTGTGTACTGTTTTAAAACTGTTAAAACCATTTTAAAAAGCTTTTCAAAAACTATTTAACGAAAGCCTTTTTAACAGAGAAGAAATAAACAGATTCTTTTTCCATAAAACAGATTTATTTGTGTACTGCTTTAAAACTGTTAAAAACATTTCAAAAGACTTTTCAAAAACCATTTAACCACACCATGTGCTTGATCTAGACTTGGTTAGGCATCTAGGATAGGTTACACAGCAAAAGGCAATCATACACACTTACAAGCCTAATTACAAATGAATCTAAAAACCTATTACAATCTTCAAAGCACTCAAGCCATTTTCTTCATCAAACACACATCAAGCCTTGGTAGGGAAGAAGCTTCCTCCAGCTTCAACATCTTATTCAAGAGATCACGCAAGTACAAGAGCATGAATATGGAACTCGATACAAGTCGAGAATAACTCGCCAGTAGAAGCAACAACCACCGACCCTTTCTCTGAGGGCAAAAGTGAGCACAATATCGCCTTCAACACCTTATGATTGTTTCTTACCAAGGTCGGTGCCAAGGCAGAGTTGGTACTACTAGGAGATGGATGAGATGAATGATGACTCTTTTATGATCTTTAGGGGAAACTCCGAGATTTCTCGATTCTACCTTTTTTTCTTTTTTCCTCTTGTCATTGGCCGAAGGGGGAGGACAAATATCAGTAATGGGTATGGCAGCGACATTTAACCAAGTGGTTTCAACATAGCAGTGGACGAACACTCGTCGTGCCTCATTCCCCTATCTTGACTCCTCTAATCTTAGCGAAATTATCATAGCATGGAGTGGACATCGGGAGCATACTTAACCATGACGCCTGAAATATATAAAGAAAGATCAACAAAGTTAATACCAACTAAGGCAAAGTGTGTTAAAGAAAAAACGCACACCATTAAAATCCATCTATAAGTGGGGAGAGTCATAAATGGCGAGAAGCTTTTGGGTGGGCAACCGATGACTTTCTACGACAAGTGCACCGCGTTGTCAGAAGTAATAATTGTCTCTAAAGACGAATATCAATCCACAAGGAACAGTGAATTATCAAGTACAATAATCGCTAAATATAGAACAAAACAATAAAAATATTTTGAATTGATTGTGTTGACAATGATCAATAAGAAAACAGACAAAGAATTAGTTGCTTCAAGTTGGAAAAATAGGGATTAAGTTCTATCTCTCTCACTCTTATGTATTTTGATTAGCATGTCAATATTAAGTTATTGGATTGAAATTGATGCCCGTAGAAAATTCATCTATACCAATCTCTCACACACTTATAAAAACAACTTAGAAATCACAATCAGACATTAATGGCAATTAACATTTTAAATCTATCTCTAACACTCAAATATGTTAAGTATTGTTGTTTAGGTCATAACCCTAAAAATACCTCTCGGTTAGATTTAAAATTTTCAAACTTGTTATGATTATTTAGAAATAAGACAACAATACCAATAATCAATCAAGAGCTCAAATTTATGATATACAAAATATCACCTCAATACATAAGAGTTCAAGCACATCACTCCCAATTCCAAATGGTATAATTAGCCACGCATACTTCTAGCACCTTCAATTATCCCAATTGGGTTACAATTCACTCAATGATGTTTTTCTCTCAATCTTGTACAGTAGGGTTACGCCTCTAGCCCCCTACTGAACCTAATTTGCTAGGGTTAGGTGATTTCCTGCATCGCGCTAATAGACTTAATGATAAAAACATAAAATGACCCAATTTGTCTAACACGTTCTCGCTCAAGCGAGAAAAGAGTTAATTTTCGAAAATCCTTAGTGGAGCATTCTCACTCAAACGAGAATTTCCACTATTAAGTTGGACTTTTTTCTCTCTCGTGACCTTCCAACTTTCTCCTAGCTTGTACAATTCTTTTTAGTCCAAATATCAATTTTTCCCTATAAACCTACAATTAAAACCAAATTTCATAATAAAATGTTCTTATTCAAATAAAGATCATAAAAAATGTAAAAAGATACGAATTCATAAATTAGAAATTATTTTATTTGTAAATTAGCAATTAATACTCATAAGTGCCTATATTTTGATATGAAATATTACTGAATTTAGGCACTTATCAGCAACTTCCTCGGCAGTTGGTCAAATATCTTGAATATCACTTCATCTTTGACGATCATGGAGGATCTTGGCCACGATTGATAACAAGTCAGATTCAAGGTCCAATAAAATGGGAGCCTCAAATTATTCTCATCATTGAAGAAATACTGAGAACCACTCGACCTACAAAAGTCTTAAACATCTCATCCTTAAGAATTTTGTAAAAGGAGATGAAAGGGACAAAAATACATAACCTTGATTGACTCACTAAGAAGGCTTCTTCTTCTTGCACCCCTACGTTTTTCTTCCTACACCCCCAAAATTTTGTAAATCCCAAAATTGACCTTCACCTTTTTATTTGAAAAAACTAGAGTTTTTTAGGTTATCAAATATTGGGATCTGGGAGTGTGCTACAGATTCATCAATCCGGAAGTGATTCGTGTTCTTTTTCAAATAAAGGGGTGTTTCGAAAGCAACTTGTTGATTTCTGGATTGCTGAATCCGAAAGTCTAATTTTTGTTACGGATTGATGGATCTTGAAGATTACCGGATTCACCAATCCGGAAGATTTATGGATTTCCCAATCCATAATGCAAAAAAATAAATGTGGATTTCCCATTCCGTAAAATTACCAAATTGCATTGTCCGGAAGAAGAAAGAGTAGTGTGGGTCTTATGTGTATTTTGGAATTTTTAAAAAATAATAAGAATATTTTTGTCTTTGTATTACATTGTGGGGGTGCAGGAAGAAAAACGTAGGAGTGCAGTAAGAAACGCCCACTAAGAATACTCAACCTATCGAGTCCAGAGGCCCGTTATTATAATAACGAAGAAAGGATTATGGAAAAGGTTTTAAACGTAACATATCGCACATAAGACAAAAAAAAGCCTACAGCGACACCATGAGTTGGAATGAAGTTGCATCAGAGTGATTGAAGATCCAACATAAATTCATTATAAACTCATCGAAAAGAAAGAAAATACAAATATTAGCATAAATAAATAAAAAATATTTTAGAATAAATCATAAATTTTATATGATTTCGTGCAACTTCAAACCTAAATAGATGAGATCTGCTAAATTTTTAATGCAAAAATTATATATGACAACAAACATATAACGTCATATTTGTTAATATCTAACTATATTTAATATTTAATTCTTATATAGTTAATGTTGTTCAAAAGTTTTCCTAATTTGAGGAAAAAACATAACACAGTGTAGACTATAAACAAGATCCATGTCAATGATAAAAAAAAATACAAACATCAATTAAGAAAATATAGTCCACATTCCTAAAAAAAAACAGCATCTTCAACATTGGAAGAGAAAAAACGTAATTAATATAAAACCAAAAAAATAACATACAACAGAATAATTCCAGCAATTTAAATAAAAAAATTCCAACATCTGTAAAAACAATTGATCAATATAAATGAATAAGTTGTGGTTACAATAATATTTGCTTACTAAGTATGAAAAAAATGAAAATCTTTCAACCAAAACAAATTAAGTACAAAACACATAAACATGAGAATAAAAAAATATCAAATTCTTAATTTTTTAGATAAATTTAAAATTATCTAATATTAAAAAATAAGTGATATAAAGTTATAATTATTTGTTGAAATTATTTACTTAAAAGGAAAATTTTGTCACAAACATTTTAAATTATCTATCAAATTAAATTAGACATTAAATTTTTCAAATTCGAATTGCAAAATGATATTTGCCTAAGTACGCAAATGGGTGAAAGCGGATGTCCAAAAGGTGAACCATAGTTTAGCGGGAAGCGACGGCGTTTATTTACGGAGGCGACAGAAGCTAAGAACCGGTTCTTCTTCCTGTGCTCCGACGACAGTAGATAGACGCCGGTATCAGCTCTGTTTTGCTTTGAAGCGAAACGATAGCGACGTATTCATCAGTATGCGCGTTGTTACCGCCGCCAACTCTCTCAAATCACTCCACAGCCTCCACTTTCTCAGAGTCACCTCTTCTCTCCCCCTTCCGTTCAAGGGTAAGCCAAACATCTCTTCCAATTTTCCCATTTTTCATTCTTCAATTCCACACTTAAGATAAAAACGATGATTAATTAGTGTGTACTTTTCCCCAGACAAACAGCACTTTGAAACACCACCACACAGCGCCACCAATTCACCGGATAATGATCACGTTGGACAGTCAACACTGGCGATGGACCTCGCCTCTCTACTCGAGGAATCGAAGCCGAAACCGAAACCGAAACCCAAGAGTCGGATGGAGCTGAAGCGGTTTCTCGAGCTCCGTATAAAAAAACGGGTCAAGGAGCAACACGCCAATGGCAAGTTCCAAGACCTTTTGAAAACCGTGATTTCGAACGCAGAAACCCTTCGCGATGCTTACAACTGCATCAGGATAAACTCGAACACTCTCGACGCGGCTTCGATTTCGAGCCACGACCCTTCCTTTTTGGATGACCTAGCTGAAGAGCTCGGGAAAGGGGATTTCGACGTGTGTGCAAATACGACGTCGTTCTCGACGAGGAGAGGTACTGTGAACAAAGAGATATTAGTGCTTCCCAATTTGAGGTTGAAGGTTGTGCTGGAAGCGATGAGAATAGCTCTGGAGGTTGTATACAAGCCACATTTTTCGAAGATTTCGCACGGCTGCCGGAGCGGGAGGGGCTGCACCGCCGCGTTGAAGTACGTGTGCAAGGGTGTTTTGAGTCCTGATTGGTGGTTCACAGTGCTTGTGGTTAAGAAATTGGATGCTGCTGTGTTGGAAAAGCTGATTTCGGTAATGGAGGAGAAGATAGAAGATCCTAGTTTATATGGTTTCATTCGGAGCATGTTTGATGCTGGAGTGTTAAATCTCGAGTTTGGGGGTTTTCCTAAGGGACATGGTCTCCCACAGGAAGGGGTTTTATCCCCTATTCTGATGAATATTTACCTTGACCTCTTTGACAGTGAATTTTGCAGGCTGTCGATGAAATATGAAGGCATAGGCGGTGGAGGGCTAAATGAGCGAGACAGGTCTGGCTCCGTCTTACGCGATTGGTTCAGGAGACAGTTGGATGGAGATGATGTTAGGAAGAGTTCTGGTGTTAAAGTTTACTCCTGTCGCTATATGGATGAGATGTTTTTTGCGGTTTCTGGTTCGAGGGATGCTGCTGCTAATTTTATGTCTGAGGTCCAGAGTTATTTGAGGAGTTCTTTGCTGTTGGATGTGGGTGATCAAGCTGATGTATTGCCCTGTGATGGGTCTCATAGTATCCGGTTTTTGGGAATTTTGGTGAGAAGAACAATTAGGGAGAGTCCTGCTGTAAAAGCTGTTCATAAGTTGAAAGAAAAAGTGGAGCTATTCACTTTGCAAAAGGTGGAGGCGTGGAATTATGGGACAGTTAGAATTGGGAAGAAATGGTTGGGTCATGGTTTGAAGAAAGTTAAGGAATCAGAAATCAAGCATTTAGCTGATAGCAGCTCCCTCCTGAACAGGGTTTCCTGTTTCCGTAAGTCTGGAATGGAAACTGACCATTGGTATAAGCACTTATTGAAGATATGGATGCAAGATGTTCAGGCAAAAAATGTCAATAGTGAGGAAAGTATCTTATCTAAGTGTGTTGCAGAGCCGGCTCTTCCTCAAGAGCTAAAAGATTCCTTTTATGAATTTACAAAGCAGGCAGAGCAGTATATATCTGCTGAGGCAGATTCTATTCTCAAGCTTTTGCCAAATAATAACAGCTCAACAGAACAACCTATGGCAAAAACCGAGACTATTGCTCCTATCAATGCCATAAAAATGCGTCTGCTGAGATATGGATTAACAACAACTAAGGGATTCCCCCGGTCTGCTAATTTGCTTATCATGCTAGATACAAATGAAATTATTGATTGGTTTTCAGCGATTTCTTGCCGCTGGCTGAAATGGTATGAAAATTGTGCTAACTTAGAAGAGATAAAGCTCTTGATTACATATCATGTTAGGAAATCATGCATTCGTACTTTAGCAGCAAAGTATCGGGTACATGAAACTGAGATAGAAAAGCTGTTTAGTGAAGAACTTGTCCGGATTCCATCAACACAGGAAACGGAGAAGGAGGTGACAAAGGAAGCATTGGATGTTGAAGCTTTTGATAACGATGAGGCATTAATGTATGGAATTGCTTCTAGTGGTGTGTGTTTGTTGTCTCTAGCAAGAATTGTTACCCAGGCAAGACCATGTAATTGCTTTGTAATTGGGTGCTCATCTTCAGCACCTAGAGTCTATACTCTACACGTAATGGAACGGCAGAAGTCTCCTAGCTGGAAGACTGGATTTTCACCTTGTATTCATCCAAGCTTAAATAAAAGGCGATTAGGGTTGTGTAAGCAGCATTTGAGGGATTTGCATCTTGGTCATATATCACTTCAGTCCATTGATTTCAGTGCATGGAAGCAATAAATTATATTTGTAGATTTCTCAAGATGTTTGGATTTAACTCGCATACTACTTCAGTTCATTGATGAGATGAAATTGCCGTTGAAAATGAGGTGTGAGATGGTATCCACTACTTTCTTCTTACCAGCAGATTTTCTTAAAGCACAAAGGTGATTCTTGGTCCTTCGTTATTGAGATTTTTATTTTAACTAATTGTTCTGCATCTATTTATTTTAGAAGGCATCAAATCATGACAACAGCTATATTGGATTGTAGGAGCTGGCTTTATAGGGTTTTTAACGTCATCCTAATGTAGACTTATTTTTGGCACCATATCAATTTTAACATGCACCTTATCATCTTTCAAATTTTCCAAAACTACCCTCTATTATGGATTTGAAAATCCAAAATTCAAAAAATATAATTTAAAAGTCAAAATTTCGTTATGGAAAAGAAAATCTGGAACACAAAATCTGAAGATGCAGTCCAGAAGTTTTTTTCTTGATTTCAAAAATATGTTTCAGAAATCCTTCCAAATCTGGAAATGAATTATGAAAAAAAAAATGTGAAACACAAAATTTGAAAATACATTACAAAAAAAAAATCTGAAATTAAAAAATGTGTTTTGGAGAAGAAATTCTGGATTTCAAAAATGTGTTCCAGAAATCTATATCCGGATTATTTCTAGAAAAAGAGTTTTGTAAGTATTTTTTTTATCCACACCCTCCTTTTATTTAAGATTATTTTTGTCATTTTGTAGGGGTATTTTCGTTATTTTCAATGACAGATTTGGTGTGAGTTGGGATTGATATGGTGCAGGGAGAATTTGCCTTTATTTTTTAAGAATCTTTCTTATGAGTGTTTCCTTGGATGATCTTGGTGCATTTTTCAAATTATGGATGCAACACCATTCACTCGTTTATTAAGTTGAGGGAATTGTCCAAGACCTGAAGTTATAAATTATTTATAGTGTATTTGGGAATCAATTTAGAGGCTTCCGAATTGGAAATCCCACTTTTCAAAGCTGCAAACATAGAAGGAAGGGAGGACATATATCCACGTTCAGTTCAATGTAATTGAATTCCAAACACACACTTGTCATCTTATATAAGGTGAGCTCTAAGCATCTTTTCATCTATTAAGTTGTGCATTGATCAATTTCCCAGCATCAATGCCTCTTAAAAGTGAATGGCGAAGAGGTTTTAACCGATGGACATCCACTAAATGGTCGATGCCTAGGCTAACGAATGGAAAGAGAGTAGTTTTACTATGATACAGACACAAGAGAAAGAGAGATTAGGGATATAGTGAGAAAGAATAGGACCAATTATGTTGATGGTTGATTGATTGATGAACAAAACAAGCAGAATTCTCCGTCCAAGGTAGCCTTTTAACAAAAAGGTTTCTGTTGCAAGATCGTGTCTATTGATAAATCTGATTGCAAATGCTCCTCTTCTACCCATATACGTAACCTTTGTTTGCTTCCAACAGTCCACTGTTCAAGCAGATTGAAAGGAGGGGACCACACTTGTTTGGATCCAATGATCAGCGAAGAAATGAGAGCAAGGAAAGGAGGGGAAGAAACAAGGGGAAAATCACGTTGGCAGCCTGGTTTTACCGTAGTACCATCCTCTTTTGTGGTTCACCATGGACGTGAGTGGTGGTGCTGTGTTTTGGTGGTGCTTGATGGTGGTTGGTTATCATTCAAGAGTCTTAAGAGGTAAGGAGCCGTGAAAATCTAAGAACGAAGCACAATGTTAAATAAAGCATGGATAATCGATTCTCTAAAAATATCATAATCGAAGTTGAATTTTTAGTTGATAATTGATATTTCAAAACTCCGGGCTTAGTTGTGGGGTGTGGTTAGCTTCTGGTGGTGTTTTGTTAGTAGCTGGTAGGGTTAGTATAAATAACAATGATAAAATAAATTTAGAAATTTTATATATTCAATTTTTTATTTAAATATGACATTAAATATTTAGGATTTATATTTATTTACGATTTTGAATATTTTAAGAATTTTATATTTTTATTTAAATAGGACATTAATAATTTATGATTTTTATTTATTTAAAATTTTGAATATTTTGAATATTTTAAATTTTTTATATATTTCATATTTTTATTTAAATAGGATATTGAATAATTTAAGATTTGTATTTATTTAAAATTTTGAATATTTTTAGAAAATTTGTATATTTCAATTTTTTATTTAAATAGGACATTAAATAATTTTTTTGACAATCATAAATATTTTTCAAAAATTTCACATAATTCATTTTTTTTTTCAAAATAATTCTTATACAGTACTAAAAAAAATATTTTAATTAAAAAAATTATAATTCACATATAAATCAATCAAATTATTTTTCAACCATTTTTAGATAAAAACATAAATTTGTAATTTTATATTTTTTATCAATTAAAAAATACAATTTTAATCACATTACTCATCAATTTTTATTCTTAGTCAAATGAATCTCATTTTTATTATACTTGCATGTCTTTTGGCAAACATGTATACTTTTATATATATATATTAGGAAAACACATGTGTTATATATTTTTTTTTAATATTAATATGATTCATTTATCAATTTTTTTTTTTTTTCGTGTTATCAACATGAATATTCAAATGCACTATCGGAAATCTCAAAATAGTTATAGAATAATAGAACATCTTCTTCCCATTTCTGAACAAGTTCTTCTTTTGAGTTTCTTGATAATCTTCTTCCATTCTTTATCATCAATTGCATTTTCAAATCTTTAATGAAATCCTCTGTTGTCGATTGTTGGTGGTGCCATTTCATATGCCATGTGAAAATAAAGATAAACTTTCTTGATAGAGGTAGAGATGGAGTGGAGCGTATTACAACTTAAAAGATTATGGAAGAGTTAAGAAGACACACTCAAAAATCATGTTTCTTAGGGTAGGAAGTTACGAAAGTTATCAAACAGACTTATCAAAGAGCTATGAAAGCTACAACTGATTAGATGCACAAGTAGTCATGAACAAACAAAAATTCTAAGTATTAATCATGAGTTAACCAAACTACAAATACCAATTTTAATAATTTTGTTATTGAAAAGCTAAATATGAGTTAAATGGGATTGTAGTATCATTCTATATTCATTATTTCTTGAATCTTTTCCTTTAGATTGTATAATGATTAACATAAAGTCTAACAATAAATTAATAAATTATGTTGTATACCTAAGTTTTAGTTGAAATCATCTTAGATATTTTAGAGACCATTTGATTTTAAATTAGTTTACAACCAGTATTTGATGTGATGATTTACATGAAAAATAAGTTTTCCTTCGTATGAATAAGCATGTAATGAAACTTAAGTAAATTTCTTACCATTTTAATTATTGGATGCTGTACTTAGTCATTAAATCCTTTCACGGGAAATAAATTATGCACTCACAGGAAGTACATGGAGAGAGAATAAGAAATGTGAATGGTGAATGGTGATAGGTGAACTAAGTAATGGTTTGGATCAAATCATTATTTTCTTTTTGTATTTCCTGAACCCCCACATTTATTAATTACACCTTCAAAAAATTTAAAATGGTTGTTCTATTAGTTGGTGACTTTTGGATTATTTATTTTGGATTTTTTTTTTCAAAAGAAGCTATTAAGAACAAGAATTTTAAAACAAAATTTCAGAATGTAAATGTTTTTCAAAACTAGTTTTCCAAAACAAACTTTCCAAAGTTTTTTGTAATAAAATTTTCAAAATATATGAGATTTCTTTAATGAATTTTCGAAAATAATTTTTTTAGAACACATGAGATTGAGATTTTTTCTAAAACAAAGTTTCTCGAACAGTATTATAGAGCTATGAGGGTGATACATCAAGAGAGTGTTTTAATTTTGTATTATTATTATGGGAGTGCAAATAGTAATCATAGTTGCTGATAAAAAAAAAATTGACAATAATGAGGGGATCCAGTGTCCGCAATAGTTTAATTAATTTGATTAATTAAATGATTAATGCAAAAACAAATTCTATGTAAGATAGGAGAATGTTGTCGTTAAAATTTTACCCAATTTTGATTTGGAAAATGAGATTCCAGTGGAATAAAATTATAGACTCAATAGTAAAAATATTTTAAATTATAATTTTCCACCAAATAATTATTTATAGATATTATAAATTGATATGAATTAGAATAAATAAACACTTAAACTTTTAACTTCGCCAATTTAATTTTAAATATAATTTTATAAAATAATTCAAATAAGTGATCTATTTATCTTTGTGTTTACATATTTTTAGTATTTTATTTAATCCCATTTAATAATTTTTTATATATAAAAAAATTAAAAATATATGATAATTAATATTTTTGTTTATGTTAAAACTAGATCTTATATAGTTATAATGAATATTATCATTAATATAAATGTCTTTATTTATTTATATTATAAGATCCTATTTTAATATTTATAATTAATATTAATATTATAATTCAACCTCCAAGTCGTTTCTTCCCTTGCCTTCCTTCCATACGACATCGTCTCAAGCTAGATCCTTCCAACATGTTTTACTTCTCTTTTATGCATATTTTTTGAGTGACTTGTTTTCATGTATGGAACAAGTAATTGCTTTGATTGTCATCAAATTTGTGTATCCTATTTTTAATTGCTATTTCACTAGGTGGGATTAAATTCGTTTGTTCTAAAATTTGAATTTTATTTATCAATAATGATAATAACTTGTTTTTAGAAACTTTGTATCACTAAAAAAAACATATTATTAACGGTTAAAATCAGTAAATAAAATAAAAAATCCATTGATAACATGTTCATTTTTAAATTTATTATCGAAAATAATTTCATCCATAATTATTAATATTTTAAAAATACTATTTATTATTAAAGAAATTATTATTTATGATTATTATAACATATTATTATATATTATTAAAGCAATTAAATATAACATTATCATTTTGTTGTAGGTAGAACTTGAACCAAAACCTTTAAACCACTAAGTAGGAGAGTCTCTAACCATTAGACCAATTTCATTGATAAATTTTATTGTTTTGCATTCAAATTTATAAATTTTTTAAGATACATCAAAATCCATTAATAATATCATTTGTCGATAATAAAAAAATTTATCGACAAACATAAATTTGACCATAATTTTTCGTTGATAATTCAATATTTTTTTTATAATTTAATGTATCTTTCCTTTAATTATTAATAATACTTAAATGGAAAAAAATAGATACAGTACTTTAGATATTTTCTAATATCAACAATCAGCATAATATTTTGAAAAAAAAGTCTCATTTATTTCTACGGATGCTGATAAAAAAAATGTCTACGGATATATCATTATATTTTAGATTGAAAAACAAGTCTTATTATACTGCTTATGTATAAACATAAAATAATTCTTTTATATAAAAGAAGTTTAAAATATTTAAAAAATATATTATAATTAATATATTTTTATATTAAAATTATATCTTATAATTATAATAAATATTATAATTAATATAAATATTTATATTTATTATAATTATAAATATTAATTATAATATTTAATATTAACTATAATATTTAATATTAATTATAACATTTACTATTAATTATAATATTTAATATTAATTATGATATTAGTTATAATATTAATGTTATAATTAATTACATTGTACAGTTACAACTCTGGCTGAGTTGGCTGCTTTGCTGTTTTGAGTAACTTATTCATTCAGTCATATTATAATTAATATTTTATAATTAATACAAGTATCATAATTAATATAATATTTATATTTATAATTAATATTTATAATAAATCATAATTAATATTTACATTTTATATTAATTGTACGTATTAATTATGATATTTATTATAATTATAATATTCAGTTCTAATATAACAAAACTATTAGTTATAATATATTTTTTATTTTTTTAAAATTTTTTATATAAAGAAATTTATTTTATGTAAAAAAGTTAAAATTGAATTTAGTCTTTGAACTTTATGTTGATGTGGACAATAATTCATCCCTCACATATCATTAGAAATGATTTATTACAGATGTGAATATTATAATATTGTAATATAGTAAAATGCTAGAACTCCGTTTGTCACGTAAAAAAAAATTAACGTCATCTGTTTTCAAATATCCATTCTAATCATTTCTAGACTACCCAATTTAGCCCAAATTTAGCGTTATAGTACGAAGATGAAAAACATCACTACTAGAAAATTATCAAATATAAAATAATTTTGGAGACAAAAAAGTAATTAATTGCTATATTGACTAAATTATATACTATTTTAAAAACTATAAACATTATAGGTATCTAAATTAGTTTATATTATTAATAATAGTTTCTAAATTTATATCTAATTAGGTATCAAGGTTTTAGTTACCAATTATTTAAATTCTAAAACTTTGGTAGCTAATTAGATACTAATTTAGAAATTATTTATCATTAATATAAACTAATTTATATATCAATCATTTGTTTAGTTTCTAAGATAATATCTACTTTTGTCAATACAACAACAACGGATTTTTTTGGGTTTCTAAATTTGGTTTCTATTTAATGATTTTTTTATAGTGCATATTTAATATTGTAAAATAAAAATTAAGGAAATTATTTTATAATTGTTGAATAAATAAGCATGACAAATATTATTATACATGAAGGTGACGTGGTCACATGCTTCAAATTTTCTTGCAAGGTTTATTGTTGAGTAAACTAAAGTGTTTTGATTGAGATTAAATGTAAAATTATAGAGATGATAGATTTTATTGATTTTGTAAATTTCATGTTGATTATGATGAGATTAAATTCTTAAATATGTTTGAACTGTGGTATGGATTGATTGATGGGTAAACATTTATGATTGTTGATTGTTTGAGTCTGGGTTTGAATTTGAAAGTGGTTTAGAATTATAAATGTATGAATATAAAGGTGGACATAAAAGTTAAAAGAGACTAACTCTCAATTTTTGTACAATATGGTATCATTTTGGATTATGTTAAAAATTATAATTTAATATTTAAAATGATAAATTTACTTAATATATTATGAATACAAAATTGATTACAAAGCTACATTTATACAACACTATTTTTTTTAATAATAATTAATGTTAAAGACAAAAAATAATTAGTTATGACTAAGTTGTATGTTATTTCATAAATTAAAAAAAATTGATATCTACAATAGTTTTTATTATAAACTGGTATTCAATCTTAACTATCAAATTTTTAACTATTAATTACTTAGATTTTAAATTATTTTTTAATATAAATTATAAATTAATTGTTATAATGACTAATTATTTTTTAACTCTATATTCTTTGTTAGTAAATGATATCTTTTAGAGCAAATTTATACAGTTGTAGAGATAAAAAAAATTGTGAAAAAATTATGCAAAACTTTACATTGTTTAAATATAAATTTAGTAAAGAATTATATAATTTTTTTTTTTATATATAGTAATAATATTTTTATAGAATAATAAGAAAAAGTGATATTAAAAATCTTAATAATGTAAGAATATTATAAATTGAATGGATAGATTTTTACTCTAGAAATATATAAAAAAAAATTGATTTAATGAAGTTTACTGAGGTGATGAAAAGGTTGTTGGGCCCTTTGGGTTAAGATGACAAAAAAGCCCACATTAAATGTTGGTGCAGAATGGATGCTGACGCTGATATCTGATATCTGGTATCTAATGCTATGAATTGTGCTAGAGAGTTCTATTTTCATGAGAGAATTACAAGCATCCAATGAATGTGTATAAATTGGGAACACATCTTTAGGTCTCAAATAATTGGGTTGGTCTTTCACCACTCTTTGTCGCTCCTTTTCGTTTTCGCCCTCTCTACTCGCTCATTGTCTCTCTGGTACACCTCTCTCTTTCATTTTACGGATTTTGAATTTTAATTATGTTCATCTGGTTTCGTCTTATGCTTCATCATTTTTCATTATTAGCTATTGTTTGTTTTGTTTCACTGATCTTCCTGTTTAAATCATCTTGTTACCATGCTTTTTGGTTCATTGGTTCTGTAATTGAAATTCGGTATATGCAAATAAGCGTTCTGGCCTTCTTTTCTGAGGCCTTTCTAGGGATTATGATGAAGCAGCTTGGGTTTGAAGCAAGTGTTTACATTTACACAAGAATTTAATAAACATATATAATCATTAATTAGGCTTCATAAGGAGAATTCATTATGATTAGATTTTTCTGAAAGAGCTTGTATTGAATCCTTGATTAAGGTTTGAATGGTTTTTGCGTTTTTATTGCGTTTTAATTACCCTGATTGCAACCTGTATTTTCAGTGAATACTGCACATAGATAGAATGCAAGGACGCGGGGGTGGCAGGGATCCTTTCTCCAATTTTGGTGACCCTTTTGGTGGGTTTGGAGGGTTTGGTTCCTTAGGACCTCCCAGGAGTTTAATCTCAAGCTTTTTTGGGGGTAGGGACCCGTTTGACGATCCTTTCTTCACCCGGCCTTTCGGAGGGATGTTCGAATCTAGTCCCTTTGGTGGTCCTACTGGATTTCCTTTTCCACCGGGTTTGCATCCATCTGGGTTTCTTCAGCAGCAAGTCCCAGGGATGCTTCCATCTGGGTTTCTTCAGCATCAATACCCAAGGGCGTATCCGTCTGGGTTCCTTGACCGTCAAGCTCCAGAGCCTAGTAGGCAAAGGGGACCAATCATTCAGGAATTGGACTCTGATGATGAAAACGAGGACACAACAGAGGAGAGGAAAGAAAATCCGAGAAAGCATAGTAGGTCAAATGATGAACCCTCTGTTGAATATCCAGATGATGAAACTGAAGGTAATGCATGTCTTTTCCCGCAGCAGTAGGTGCTTTTGCTCTATCTCCCAAAAGGGGCAGCTTGGATTTGCTTAGGCTGATTATTTCTAGTTCATGTTGCAGGGAAGAAGAGCAGACATTTGCACTCTGGAAATGAGTACAACGGAGTTATTACAACTGGACCTCAGCATCAATCTCAAAGCTTCTGCTTCCAGAGCTCAACAGTCAGCTATGGTGGTGCAAATGGAACATATTATACTTCCTCAAGGACAAGAAGGGCTGGGAGTGATGGAGTAAGCATTTGAATTGTTGATTAAAAGCTATAGTGAGATTTGCAGAATGTTATTTTTCTGATACCATTTTTTCTGTGTTAGGTGACCTTTGAAGAGATCAAGGAGGCTGATAGTTCAAAAAGAGAAGCTTCTCACTTAATTTCTAGAGGCATTCATGGCAAGGTATTCTGATATTATTCTCTTTGGTTGCTATGGTAGATTCACTAGGTTTGGTTTTGGAATAACTTTTGTGGTTAACTTTTTAATGCTTTAACTTATAACAGGTCTCTAACTGATGTTATTTTACTTATATGTGATGTTTTATAGGGTCATTCTCTCTCCAAGAAACTGAATTCTGATGGTAGGGTGGATAGTATGCAGACTTTGCACAATATAAATGAAGGTAGGTCATTTATCTGATATTCATGAATCTATGGTGGTGATATCATATGACCATAGTAGTCAATGGTTCCATTATAGTGCTGCTATAGCAATGTTGCCTAGGGTTGCATTGCAGCTATGGGCCCTTCGATGGAAGGCTTGCCTGTTATTTCTTTCTACAGCAGTGACTCCAATGGATAACTCTCCTCTGTGTTTCCAGCTAATCCACATTCTTTTGGAACTCTGGCAGACCTTTCGTGGTCTTTCCTCTGTTCTCATCCTTGGGGTTCTGTTCACATCAAAGAGGAGCTTATGTTTTGTTTTTTTGCAATTGTGTGTATAATATGCTATACGTCTGTTTTGTTTTCTCCTTTTTCACTGTTGTTTTCTGTTCAGATAGGTAAACCTAACAGTGGCCTTTGTCGCTGTACTTTTCTTTTTCCTTTTATATTACTTGCTTGATCCTTGTTATTGGAGTGTTTGGATAAAATTATGACTTTAACTATTAATATGCCATTAATTATGGCTATCTTTGTAGCATTTATATACTTGTTTGTAATAGAAATTATTTAATTTGTGTGTAGAAATTATGTGGTTGTGATCATCCTTCTATCAACTATCGTGTGATATTGGTTTTGAACCACTATCCAGGATATGACATTACTTTCACACTTTCATATACTTGTATGTCAGCATTCCTGAAAGGTTTTTGGGTTGTGATATTGTAGATGGACTTTCTGGCTTTGAAGAAGAATGGAAAGTGAAGGGTCAAAACTATTTGCCTGGATGGACTGGGAGTATTGGTGCGTAATTATCTCTATTCACTGGAAAATATCTCTACAATTTACCAGATAATATTTCCAGTTATATGTTTATATATATGTACCCAAAAGTTTCCTTAACGATACTGTTTTGTAAAAATCTCTGCTAAATAATGTAATATATTCATGGGATTACAAGTATTAATGTTCTTGAATAACTAAAATTGAGGAAATTAAAGTAATTTACTGCAGAACTAGATTATCAATAGTGTGTGCTATGGTGGTAGAGAGGTTATGGGTGCTGCTTTCACACTATAATAGCACGGTTTAGTGTCATGGCTGTGGGGGCATGTTGCGTACTTGTGTGCAATTTGGCTTGCAACAGTGAAGTATTCCCAAAACTTTAAATGCCCTTAAACCTTAAGTTTTGAGTTTTAATAATACAGGGGTGTTTTATGTATTTGCACAAGTTTTTGTAGAGCAACGTCTTTGTGTTCTCACCTGCATTTTCCCCCTGTTCTTTTTGTTTCTAGTGTTTTCTTTTCTCTTTGAAGAAAAGTGGTGCATTTTTAATTACTTAATATGCATAAAAAATTCAGGATAGTGGTCATCCTGTGACAAACTATCCCAATATTGTGTTTGCATCTATCAAGCTCGGTAACTATAATACAAAAATGATTTACATCATTAGTAGTTTTTGACAGAAATCAGTTTAAGTAATAACATGCATTTGTACTATTTTCAAAGCTACTAGGTCCTCCATAAAATAAAGAACTACTAGTTCAGCTTTTTCATGAGCACTTTCGAGCACAACTGTTTCTGTCTTTCCATTTTCGACTTCTTTTCTCCAATCTTCTTTCAACTCCCACATTTGCTCATTTGAAATAATTTTTCCAGTATGTTGCGGGTATGCTTCTTTATGTTCATATACTTTTGGTTATCTATTATATTTGTAAATTTTGTGGTTCGGAGCTGTCATGTATGCTTTTACAAAATTTGGAAAAGAACCAAACAAAATATCAATTTACATTGAGTAAAATAGTACTATGACATTGAAATAAATAGCAATAACCACTTGGGGTGATCTATATTTTTGTGCTAAAATACTTACACTATGGCTGTTGAGAGTTTATTTTAACTTTTAAAAGGAGCTCCGGTTCATTTGTTGTTTGTCTTTTTTAATTTGTTCTCTTCGGTGTTTCAGAAGCTAGCGGTAGTAATGGGCAGGCTGAGCAGGCGAGGCGGGGAGGTTGGGCACTTCCTTCTTCGGAGCATAGCCATCCGGTGTTAAGAATATCTGAAGCAAATGAAGTTGGTTCTTCTGGCGAACACCAGAGGGCAAGGGCACATTCAAATGCTAGCAGTCCATTCAACCGTCCAGGAGTAGGGCGTGGCCGAAATTAAGGCACTAATGTTGCAAAAATACTTAAACTCCATTATCAATGTACACAGCGTCTTTTACAGTTAATGTTTCTTCTTCCCTTTCCCTACAGGTATATGATGTTAGTACTGTTACTGTAATGTGTTTCTTCTTCCCTTTCCCAATAGGTATCTTCCCTTTCCCAATAGGTATCTTCCCTTTCCCAATAGGTATCTTCCCTTTCACAATATGATATTCCCTTTCCCAATATGATCTTCCCTTTCCCAATAGGTATATGACGACTTTTGTCTTTTTTCTTATGCTTCAATAGGATGGATTTTTCCATTGAATACATAAAATTTACAGCGTCCTCTATCGTGATGCATGAGGTGTTTACTGTTTAGATGTTTTCTGGTGTGCATGAGATATTTTGACGCCAAGAACGTGTGCCTCATGTGTTTTGTTGCACCATGTCAAGAATCGATTAATTCTGCTTTAATTCATTATAAAGGAGTCATTTTGTTGTGGGGGTGCATGAACGAGCCACTTACTGTTGGGTGGCGCTAAAGCTAGCAGAAGATATTGCAAAATTTATCATTTGGAGTTGGTAGATTACGTGCACAATTTGGAGTATTTAAAGGATAGAATAATATTAACTCCAATATTACAAATAACAAGTTCAATTAATGAGTGTATCGTGTAATTATTTCTAGGTGAGGAAAAGATATATATCATAGAACTGATTGAATTTGGAAAGCTGATAAGATATTGATATTCAACCTGGTTGGACAATATCTGAATTATTAATTCCGAGTAAGAGTATTTTATCATTATTAATAGAAAACAAAGGAGGACTTAAGAGAATACATTGAAGCTATATCCCTATAATTATTAATAATAATACTTATCCATTTTTACTTTTTCAAAACTATAAATTTTGTTTTATCATAATGGTTCTTATGTTGGATTTGGCACAATTAAGCACCTCTTTGTGAAAATAATGGTAATTTTCATGCAAATGGTATAGGTTTGGATGTTGTGTTCTGTGAAAGTAAAATTTGTTGGATCACTCCATTTAAGGAACACATTTATACCTAAATGAAATATAATATTACAAATTGATCAAGTAACAAATGTTTAGTTAAGGTTGACAAAAAATGAAGACATTAACCAAAAAAAAACTTTAAAACTTATGAGAATGAATAAATTGTTTCCGGTATAAAACTATGATATTACAAATAATTAAGTTGGAAACTTGTTCACCTCTTATAGAAATAAACTCTGAAATGAAGATGCATAACATCAAGCTCATTCAGAATCAAGATAAAGAAAAGTTAAAAATAGTTTTTGCAAATTTAAAATTTGTGTTTATTATGTTTAAGGCTATTTAGTTTTATATTTTGGTTTTTTAAATTGTGAAATTTATGTTATCTTCAATTGGTTTATGTCTTATATTAATATCTATTTTATAATACATTGGTTTTAAGGCATGATTTGAAGCTGCTTTACCCAATTTTTCTAAAGGTTGGTGTTTCATTTAACTGAAATCCAACAATACTTGTATTTCTTCAAAATAAAATAAAATAATGAAGTTATTCTCATACTTACGATATTAAAAGGAAATTATTATTTGAAACAACATTTAGTTCCAAATTTTATATTACTCTAATGATTTTTTTTCCCAAAACAATTTTTTATCACTGTTTTGTATTAATGAAATGTATGCTATCATTAAAACTAATATACTTGTATGAATTATTATGTTTCTACCATTTTACAAAATTAATTACTATTTAATGCCAACTATGTTAACTATTTGCATAAGAGATTGAAGTTTATATATATATATATGTATATATATACTAATTCAATCATTTGATCATTAAAAAATAGTTATTTTTTTATTATTCAAATATACAATCGTCACTCTCGCATTTCAGTATCATGACGCTATTGCAACTTGCATTTCACTACTCTCGCATTTCAGTCTGGCGGTGCCATTGCAACTCGCATTTCACCACTCTCGTATTTAAGTGTCGCATTTATGGTGCCATTTCGCATTTAAGTATCTCTCTCATTTCACAGTCTCTATTTTTAATGTGAATGTTTGTGAGTTGCTGTTATTGAATATGATAATCCATCTAGGAGAGCTTAGTAAGAAAGATTCATGAAACTAAGAATGAAGCAAGAAGAAAACAAAGCCTCTGTATTCATAAAATTGATCAGAGAAAATTCGAATTTTACACTAAGAGTACCACTTTCTATATAAACATGTGGAAGGGCAAAATAGTAAAAACAGTAAACATAAGTCATAACAAATAATACAAGTTACAATAGCCCCCTCAAACTAGATTATGTATGATTTTTAATCCAAGCTTGGAAATAATATTTCTAAAAGAAAAACTATAAAGAGTCTTGGTGAAGACATCAACGAGTTGATCATGCGAACGTATAGGGAGAAGATGGAAAAGATTAATTTGAAGATTGTCACGGACCACATGATGATCAATGCCAATGTGTTTCGTTCTTTCGTGAAAAGTAGGATTGTGGGTTATGTGACGAGCTGATTGGTTGTCACAATAAAGAATAGTGTGGCAGAGGTTTGCACATGTAGATCTTGAAGGAGGTAAGTAACCCATTGCAATTCACAAGTTGTAGTAACCAAGACACAATATTCGGCTTCTGAAGAAGAACGCGAGACAATTGATTACCTTTTGGATTTTCATGAAATGAGAGAAGTTCTCAAGAAAATACAATAACCAGTGGTAGATTTTCTAGTGGACAAGAGGTCCAATCTGAATCTCTAAACCCCTTTAACTGAATTTCACTATCAGAGGAAAAGAAAAGATCTTGAGCAGGGTTGGACTTAATGTATCGAAGAACATGTTGTGCCGCTTGATGATGATAAATAGTTGGATTATGAACAAACTGGCTAAGAAGATGGCTAAGAAGATGAATGGCGAAACTCAGATATGGTCAAGTGTTGGTGAGATATAAGAGTCTCCCAACAAGTCTTCGATAAGATTCAACATCATACAAAGGAGCATCAGTGTTGAACAATAGCTTGAGATCCTTCGAAAGAGGAATGTGACATGGTTTACAGCCAAGCATTCCAGAATCAGTCAAAATATTCAAAGCATATTTTCTTTGACAAAGGTAGATCCCATGTTTTGATCGAGCAACTTCTAATCCAAGAAAATATTTCAATTCCCCTAAATCTTTAATTTTGAAGGTTTTGTTAAGAGCTTGTTTTACTTCATCAATGTTAGCCAAGGAATTTTCAGCAAGAATGACATCATCTACATACACAAACAAAGCAGTGAAAGCAACATTTGTTTTCTTAATAAAGAGGGAGTGATCAGATTTAGATTGAATGAAACCAATAGAAATAAGAAAAAAAGAAAGTTTGGCAAACCATTGTCGGCTAGCTTGCTTTAAACCATATAATGACTTAGTTAGCTTACAAACCTGATTTGATTGGGGCAAAATAAGACATGGAGGAGGGAGCATGTAGATTTCTTCAATAAGATCTCCATGTAAAAATGAATTATCTACATCTAGATGATGTAAATGCCAATGTTGCGTGGCAGCCAAAGCCAAGAGCAATCTCACAGTTGTTAACTTCGCCAATGGTGAAAAGGTATCTAAGTAGTCTATGCCTTCAATTTGTGTGTATCTTTTAGCGACAAGACGTGTTTTATATCTCTCCATAGATCCATTCGACTTGTATTTTATTTTATAAACCCATTTGCAATCAATGAGAACTTTATTATTAGGTAACTTGGTCAAATACCAGGTTTTATTTGCTTGAAGAGCTTCTAATTCCTTTTTCATAGCAGCAGTCCATTCAGGAAATTTGCAGGCCTGCTCATAATTTTTTGGTTCAATATGAGATGAAATAGTCATGGTAAAATGTAAGTGTCTATCAGATAATGAACTATAAGATAAAACAAAAGAAATGGGATATCTAGTTTGAGCAAAGTTATTGATACTATGATGGTAATCATTAAATTTTTTTTGGAGGTTTTCTAATTTTGTTGGACCATCTAAGACAATCAACATTAGCATTCCCATATTGATGAGTTTCGGTATTGGTAGCATGATTCTCTTTATCAATACTGTAGTTTTTTGGATTCTGCAGTGGTCTATCACTGCTTTTATTGCAGTTCAAATCAACATTGTAGTGGTCTGTCTCAATTTCTCCAATTTGAATTCTGCTTTTAGTATTATATTTGGTTGGCTCAAACAAAAAACTAAAATCATGATCCTTGATTGAATTCTCATGATGAGAAGATGAACCTTCAATGTTGCTATATAAGGAAAGACATTCTCATAGAAAACAACATTTTTATTGACAAATATTTCTCGGTTAAACATATCAAGAACTACATAACCTTTTACTCAATTTTTATAACCAAGGAAAACACATTTCCTAGATCTAGAGTCAAGCTTGGTTCTAATGTAGAAGCATAACATAAAGATCCAAACATTTTGAGATTCATGTATGTAGGAGGAGTATCATGCAATATTTCATAGGGAGATTTTCCATTTAGAGAAATTGAAGGCAATCTATTTATTATATGCACAACATAGGAAACCGCATAACACCAGTAAAGTTTAGGCAACCCAGATTGAAACATTAAACTGTGGGTAACATTCAATATATGTTGATGCTTCCTCTCTACAACACAATTCTGTTGTGGAGTTTCCACACAAGTCCTTTGATGTAAAATACCAAAAATATCATACAACTCATTATACTCAAATTCTTTCTCATTATCGGTCCTAATAACCATGACAACATAATCAAATTGATTCTTAACATATGTAATAAAATTTGAAAGGAGCCTTCTGGTCTCACAATTTTAAAAAGGAGAAATACATTAATTTTCTAAAAGTTTAAATTTATTGTATAAATTTTTATTATAATTATAAAAATAAGAAACAAATTCTTTTGAACTAGCCATGAAAAAACATCTTTCTGTTCCAAAAAAAATCTGAAACATACTTGTGCAGATAAATCTTTATTGTCAATTTATATAATTCATAGTTATATAATATACAGATTTGTGTCTCCATATCCTACATTTTAAAAGTTATACGTATTTATATATCCATGTTGTATCCGTATCCGTGTATGTACTACGTAGTGTATAAGACGTAAATAAAAAATAAAAATATTTGGAATATTTAGTTTTAGAAACTGAAAATTTAAAATAGTTTAAAAGATAAACAATTTTTGTAATAGTAATATTATATTTAATAAAATTAATTACAAGAGTTGACTATTTAAGAAACTGAACAAAATAAATATTTCATTTGATTTAAGGACCACTTAGCATAAAAAATATTAATTTATTTTAATCAATGTAAAATAAAGTCAATTTATTTAAAAAATAAAATTTAGCAATATATATATAAAAGTTGGATAAAAAATAATATAAACACCTCTCTCGAATAAAGCTATTTATCATAATCATGGTCTCATAAATAATAAATTATTGATTTTAAACATTCCATGAAATAAAAATTAATTTCGATTTATGAAGGTGCATTCGGGAGTAATTCCCAATTCATTCTATCATTTTATTTTACTACTATTATTATTAATCATGAACTAGATATAGAATAATGAAACATAATTATTTTTGGAGCAATTTTCATTTCATTCTATGTATTTTTTTTATTATTATATTATTATTATTACTATATATATTAAATATTGAAATGATTTGTTACCAAAACAAAATTGATTATTAGTTATTATTTTTACAAGAAATTGATTATTCATTAAATTTATTATTAAACACTATCCTTGTCTTAAGAAGCATTAAATGATTTGTGACATAGTTGGCTCAATTTGGAATACTGAATCAGAGGAGCAAGTTGTTTTAATTTGCTAAGTGTTACATAATAGTGATATAAGCAAGGGAAAGTATAAAAACCTTGCATATGTCTCCCTTATTGATTGTGCAAAACAAAACAACTCACCATAGTAACAATGGCACGATCCATTTCTCATGTCTTATTTTTACTTCTTCTTTGCATTCTGCTGCAAGATCATATCCAAGCACTCAAACAGGCAAGCTTATTATTCAATAATTCTCTAGTTTTTAGCATTGAAACTTATTTTAAGCTTCTTGTGATGCCACAAAAAGTGTTACCTAACACAATTTTATTTTGTTTTGTCAGTCCTATATCGTATACTTAGGATCACATTCTTTTGGTACAAATCCTCCTTCAGCTGTTCTTGAATCTGTCACAAACTCTCACTATGACTTACTTGGATCTTATGTGGGAAGGTATAGAATTATCCCAACTTTATGAAATACTTGTTGAAAAAACCAAATATAGAGTGATTATATGTTGTTTCTTCTTGCTTTTCACAGCGTCGAAAAGGCCAAGGAAGCAATCTTTTATTCTTATAATAGATATATTAATGGGTTTGCTGCAGTTCTTGATGAAGATGAAGCAGCGAATGTTGCAAGTATGTGCATTTATTCTATGCAAAATGTATTCTATGGATTATTTGAGAAGTTGTTATTTTAATGTTTTAACTTTTTTCTTTATGATTGATGCATGTAGAGAATCCCAATGTTATATCAGTTTTCTTAAACAAAGAACGAAAATTGCACACAACACACTCATGGAACTTCCTTGGGTTAGAAAGAAAAGGTGTGTTTCCACCTCAGGTCGAAGACTGAGGGTGAAGATGTCATTATTGCAAATATAGATTCAGGTAATTTTTTTGTTCTTTTGCATTTTGAAATAGCCAATATAATTAATCAAAAGCTTTTTTTCTAATTTATTTTAATATTATCCTTCAGCTTTTGATTCTTACATATGGTTATAATTATTTTCTATTTTTCTCTTTCTGAAATGTTTTATATATATATAGTATATGGTTTTGAAAGAATATTCTCTGTTTTATTCCTGTCTTTCATCTATAGCAATGATACATATATATATATATATATATAACCATAGCATTAGAACCGTACAGAACCGTACAGATTCTTTTTCTCACATAACATCTGTAATTAAGACTAATTATAGACCCATTAATAGTGATTATATTCCTATAATTAAGTCTAATTATAGACTCATTAATAGTGATTATATTCTTGTAATTAAGTCTAATTAAGTCTAATAATGATTTTGTCCGGTAATATCCCCTCAAGTTGGAGCATGTAAGTCTTAAATGCCCAACTTGACCAAGATGGCTCCAAACTTTTTAGCACCGAGAGCTTTGGTGAAAAGGTCAGCTAGTTGTGTATGTGTGGGCACATAGGATGGAAGAAGACGCTTGTGAATGATTTCATCTCGAACAAAGTGGCAGTCAACTTCAATGTGTTTGGTGCATTCGTGGAAGACCGGGTTTTTAGCAATGTGAAGTGCTGCTTGACTATCACAATAAAGACGAATTGGGTCAGGATGAGGAACATGTAGAGAAGCGAGAATGTCTTTAATCCTCTTTAATTCTCGGGTGGTCTTAGCCATTGATCGATATTCAGCCTCAGCAGAGGAGGCAGAAATCGTTTGTTGTTTCTGGGTTTTCCAAGAGATTGGGGAAGTGCCGCGGTGAGAGATTTGCGTGTCAGTGGACAACTTGCCCAATCAGAATCATACCACCCAAAGAGTTGTAAGTTGTTCTCTCGAGGTAGGAGTATTCCTTGTCCAGGATGCCCCTTTAAATATCGAACAACACGAAGAGCAGCTTGCCAATGCTCGGAGCGTGGATTTTGCATAAATTGAGATAAAGCTTGGACACTGTAGGCAAGGTCAGGTCGAGTGAAACACAGATAAATTAACCTCCCAACAAGTCTACGATAAGTAGCCGGGTCAGAAAGAAAAGAACCAGTAGCGGAGCTCAATTTGTGATTTTCTTCACATGGTGTAGTGGCGGGCTTCGCACCCAACAATCCGACTTCAGTAATGATATCTAAGGCATATTTCCTCTGACAAAGGAAGATTCCGTTGGGGGAGCGAGCAACTTCAACCCCCAGGAAGTACTTGAGGCGGCCTAAATCTTTCATATGAAAGCATTGATTTAAGTAGCCTTTAAAACATTGGATGGCAGTACCATTATTCCCTGCAATCACAAGATCATCAACGTAGACTAGCACAACCAACTGTATGTCATTATTATTGAGAGTAAACAGGGAATGATCCTTCGGGGATTGTTGGAAGCCGTAACGAGTGAGAGAAGAAGATAGTTTAGCAAACCAACACCTGGGGGCCTGTCGGAGCCATATAGAGACTTTTGAAGCTTGCACACTGCCCCTGGTTGAGATTCTTGGAAGCCAGGAGGGAGTTTCATATAAACCTCATCATCAAGATCACCATGGAGAAACGCATTGTGAACGTCCATCTGATGAAGCTCCCAATCTTTTGCGGCTGCTAGTTGTGCGAATGGTTACCGTCTTTACGACAGGAGAAAACGTCTCGTTGTAATCCAAACCCTCCACTTGATGATTGCTAAGAATTACCAATCGAGCCTTGAATCTTTCAATTGTTCCATCCGAGTTGTATTTGATTTTGTAGATCCATTTACACCCAAGTGCCTTCTTTCCAGGAGGGAGAGTGGTGAGTTTCCAGGTGTCATTGAGTTCGAGAGCATGAATCTCCTGTGCCATAGCATCACGTCACCGGGGTTCTCGGACCGCTTGAGAAAAGAACAGGGGTTCCTGCTCGGTGTGTAAAGAGGCAAGAAAACTTTGATGATGGTTAAAAAAGGAATCACAATTCACAAAATCATGTATAGGATACGAAACACCTGAGGATTCTGTTGAAGGAGGTGACGGAACAGAAGGGCTTGACGGTATCGTGGTGGCTGCGACAAAATCGCGTAACCGTACGGAAGGCAGCTTCGCGCGATGTCCTCGCCCAAGGGGAACCACGGCCGTCAGCGGTGGTGAAGAAACCGACGGCGCCGTCTCCGTCGGACGCGGCGGTGGATCCGCGGGTAGCGTCGAGGCTTCTATACACGGATCAGAGTCGTTGATAGTGTGGTCGAAGTCATCTGTGAGGGTAGCATCCTCCTTGGCTGGGATGGGAGATGCAATGGGTTGGTTGACGATGCATTCATCTAGGTTTGAGGAGGCAACTTCATGAAGAAAATGTGGGTCCGTTCAAGTTTCTAAAGAGTTGGCAATAATTGGGTTTTGCAATGGTGGTGCAGTGTCCATCTTTTTGGCTTCAAAATATGGAAATTTATTTTCGAAAAAATGTACATCACGAGAGACAAAGAAAGTTTCTGTTTCCAAATCAAATAATTTCCATCCTTTTTGGCCATATGGATACCCGACAAACACACATTTTCGGCTACGACTATCAAATTTATCCCGCTGTCTATTTTGATTATGAGCATAACATAATGAACCAAATACTCGTAAGTGCGCGTAGCTGGGTACACATCCATGGATCACTTCATAAGGGGTTTTTCCTTTTAGAATGGAGGATGGTGTGAGATTGATTAAGTAGCCTGCAGTCAAAACGCATTCCCCCCAAAATTTAATGGGAAGATTGCCTTGAGTTCGAGAGCATGAATCTCCTGTGCCATAGCATCACGTCACCGGGGTTCTCGGACCGCTTGAGAAAAGAACAGGGGTTCCTGCTCGGTGTGTAAAGAGGCAAGAAAACTTTGATGATGGTTAAAAAAGGAATCACAATTCACAAAATCATGTATAGGATACGAAACACCTGAGGATTCTGTTGAAGGAGGTGACGGAACAGAAGGGCTTGACGGTATCGTGGTGGCTGCGACAAAATCGCGTAACCGTACGGAAGGCAGCTTCGCGCGATGTCCTCGCCCAAGGGGAACCACGGCCGTCAGCGGTGGTGAAGAAACCGACGGCGCCGTCTCCGTCGGACGCGGCGGTGGATCCGCGGGTAGCGTCGAGGCTTCTATACACGGATCAGAGTCGTTGATAGTGTGGTCGAAGTCATCTGTGAGGGTAGCATCCTCCTTGGCTGGGATGGGAGATGCAATGGGTTGGTTGACGATGCATTCATCTAGGTTTGAGGAGGCAACTTCATGAAGAAAATGTGGGTCCGTTCAAGTTTCTAAAGAGTTGGCAATAATTGGGTTTTGCAATGGTGGTGCAGTGTCCATCTTTTTGGCTTCAAAATATGGAAATTTATTTTCGAAAAAATGTACATCACGAGAGACAAAGAAAGTTTCTGTTTCCAAATCAAATAATTTCCATCCTTTTTGGCCATATGGATACCCGACAAACACACATTTTCGGCTACGACTATCAAATTTATCCCGCTGTCTATTTTGATTATGAGCATAACATAATGAACCAAATACTCGTAAGTGCGCGTAGCTGGGTACACATCCATGGATCACTTCATAAGGGGTTTTTCCTTTTAGAATGGAGGATGGTGTGAGATTGATTAAGTAGCCTGCAGTCAAAACGCATTCCCCCCAAAATTTAATGGGAAGATTGCCTTGAGTTCGAGAGCATGAATCTCCTGTGCCATAGCATCACGTCACCGGGGTTCTCGGACCGCTTGAGAAAAGAACAGGGGTTCCTGCTCGGTGTGTAAAGAGGCAAGAAAACTTTGATGATGGTTAAAAAAGGAATCACAATTCACAAAATCATGTATAGGATACGAAACACCTGAGGATTCTGTTGAAGGAGGTGACGGAACAGAAGGGCTTGACGGTATCGTGGTGGCTGCGACAAAATCGCGTAACCGTACGGAAGGCAGCTTCGCGCGATGTCCTCGCCCAAGGGGAACCACGGCCGTCAGCGGTGGTGAAGAAACCGACGGCGCCGTCTCCGTCGGACGCGGCGGTGGATCCGCGGGTAGCGTCGAGGCTTCTATACACGGATCAGAGTCGTTGATAGTGTGGTCGAAGTCATCTGTGAGGGTAGCATCCTCCTTGGCTGGGATGGGAGATGCAATGGGTTGGTTGACGATGCATTCATCTAGGTTTGAGGAGGCAACTTCATGAAGAAAATGTGGGTCCGTTCAAGTTTCTAAAGAGTTGGCAATAATTGGGTTTTGCAATGGTGGTGCAGTGTCCATCTTTTTGGCTTCAAAATATGGAAATTTATTTTCGAAAAAATGTACATCACGAGAGACAAAGAAAGTTTCTGTTTCCAAATCAAATAATTTCCATCCTTTTTGGCCATATGGATACCCGACAAACACACATTTTCGGCTACGACTATCAAATTTATCCCGCTGTCTATTTTGATTATGAGCATAACATAATGAACCAAATACTCGTAAGTGCGCGTAGCTGGGTACACATCCATGGATCACTTCATAAGGGGTTTTTCCTTTTAGAATGGAGGATGGTGTGAGATTGATTAAGTAGCCTGCAGTCAAAACGCATTCCCCCCAAAATTTAATGGGAAGATTGCCTTGAGTTCGAGAGCATGAATCTCCTGTGCCATAGCATCACGTCACCGGGGTTCTCGGACCGCTTGAGAAAAGAACAGGGGTTCCTGCTCGGTGTGTAAAGAGGCAAGAAAACTTTGATGATGGTTAAAAAAGGAATCACAATTCACAAAATCATGTATAGGATACGAAACACCTGAGGATTCTGTTGAAGGAGGTGACGGAACAGAAGGGCTTGACGGTATCGTGGTGGCTGCGACAAAATCGCGTAACCGTACGGAAGGCAGCTTCGCGCGATGTCCTCGCCCAAGGGGAACCACGGCCGTCAGCGGTGGTGAAGAAACCGACGGCGCCGTCTCCGTCGGACGCGGCGGTGGATCCGCGGGTAGCGTCGAGGCTTCTATACACGGATCAGAGTCGTTGATAGTGTGGTCGAAGTCATCTGTGAGGGTAGCATCCTCCTTGGCTGGGATGGGAGATGCAATGGGTTGGTTGACGATGCATTCATCTAGGTTTGAGGAGGCAACTTCATGAAGAAAATGTGGGTCCGTTCAAGTTTCTAAAGAGTTGGCAATAATTGGGTTTTGCAATGGTGGTGCAGTGTCCATCTTTTTGGCTTCAAAATATGGAAATTTATTTTCGAAAAAATGTACATCACGAGAGACAAAGAAAGTTTCTGTTTCCAAATCAAATAATTTCCATCCTTTTTGGCCATATGGATACCCGACAAACACACATTTTCGGCTACGACTATCAAATTTATCCCGCTGTCTATTTTGATTATGAGCATAACATAATGAACCAAATACTCGTAAGTGCGCGTAGCTGGGTACACATCCATGGATCACTTCATAAGGGGTTTTTCCTTTTAGAATGGAGGATGGTGTGAGATTGATTAAGTAGCCTGCAGTCAAAACGCATTCCCCCCAAAATTTAATGGGAAGATTGCCTTGAAACTGTAATGACCGAGCAACATTCAGAATATGCCGATGCTTGCGTTCGACGCGTCCATTTTGTTGCGGGGTCCCGACACAGGAAGTTTGGTGAAGGATACCTTGTTGAATGAAATAGTGTTTTAGACACATGAATTCGGTTCCATTGTCAGAGCGAACCATTTTAACACATTTGTTGTATTGCCTCTCAACGAGTGTGAAATTTTTTTTCAAAGTCACTGATACCTCTGTTTTTTCTTTTAACAAATAGATCCAAACTGCCCGTGAACAATCATCCACAATTGTCAAAAAATATGAAGCACCACAGGATGAAGGAGTTTTATAAGGACCCCATAAGTTACAATGAATTAAATCAAAAATATTCAAAGCTTGATGCGCACTTAAGAAAAACTTATCTCTCGTTTGTTTCGATTTTTCACAAACTTCACAAACTGTATTCAACTCATCACGAGTATATTTCCCACTTATATCAGGAAGCATTTGCACAATCTGAAATGACAGATGTCCTAATCTTTGGTGCCAAAGTGCTAGTTGATTTTCCATCTTGACATGACATGCTTGAGTCTTCCGTACTCCACGATACCAATAAAGCCCATCTTTCTGTTCACCTGCTCCAATCAGCGTCCTCGAAGTGCGGTCCTGTATAATACACAATTTATCAGTGAATGTTACAACACAATTTTCTTCATCCGTCAATTGAGGTACTGAAAGTAAATTGCATTTTAATTTGGGAACATAAAGGACATTTTTCAATTCAAGTCCTTCTTCAAGAGTCACTGTTCCCTGTTCGCAAGCTAGAACACGTTCACCATCGGGTAACCCTACGGGGCACCTTTGTATAGTTTCCTTTTCACTCAAATTTTCCAGTGACCCGGTCATATGGTTTGATGCCCCACTGTCAATAATCCACAAATCCCAAATGCTCTTACCAGTCATTTTCTCTTATTCATTTGATTTTTGTTTGCTGATCATATCAACCAGTACCTTCCATTGTTCATTGGTCAGACCTGCCATCTCAAGTTTCTTGTCGTCATTGTTGGCTTGACTGTTGCTTCCACTAGCGTGTGCCACATTTGCACGTGTCGGGTTACCTTTGTTTCGCATCCCTTAGCGTCCCCTGCCGTTCCATTTGCCTTCACTTTTTGGTCTGTCACCCCACCATTCGGGATATCCGATCAATTGGAAGCATCCCTTCATGTCATGACCATTTTTACCGCAATGACTGCACGTCATTAATTTTTCTACCATATCTCCACGCCCTTTTTCTTTGTAGTTGGCCTGCATCGCGAGACCCACGACCAACCCCCTTTCTTCCGTTGATTTGGCCATCATTCTCACTCTTTCTTCTTGTACCAACATAGCATATACGCGGTTCAGAGACGGCAATGGATCTGAGGCCAGAATGTTTGATCTTACTGTCCCGTAGCTTGCGTCATCCAACCCCATAAGGAGTTGATGAACCTTCTCCTCCTCCCTTCGTTTTTCCAACTGAGCACCAATCCCACACTTGCATCCACCACACGTACAAGATGAAATTTTGTCACTGTTAGCAAGCTCATCCCAAAGGACCTTCAATTTTCCAAAGTAAGTTGCCACCACCATTCCCTCCTGCTTGCATCTTGACAAGTCCGACCTTAGTTGTTGAATTCTAGGTCCATTCACGACCGAGAATCTTTCTTTAATGTCTTCCCACAAGTTATGTGCAGTCTCAGCATATGCTACTGTGGATCGTAAGCTTGGTTCAATGGTGTTTAGAGTCCAAGATACAATCATGGACTGCACGGTCCACCAATCTTCAAGGTCGGGTGCCTCATCCTCTGGTTGGGATATGTGTTCCATCAACCATTTTCTCTGGGCACGAAGCGAGATCTTTACTGCTCTTGCCCATTCGTCGTAATTTTCTCCGCGCAATTGGACTTGCGTGATTATGTTTCCGGGATTGTCACTCGCGTTGAGATAGTAGGTCTTCTTAGCACCTCCTCCTTCGTGCTCTGCTTTGTTGGCATTATTCTTTTCTGGTGCATCTGCCATGGTTGTGCACCGTTGCCTTTGCTTTGTGTTTGTCGGGTATCAGAGTTTTGTGCTCTGATACCATGAAAGAATATTCTCTGTTTTATTCAATCTGTCTTTCATCTATAGCAATGATACATATATATAACCATAGCATTAGAACCGTACAGAACCGTACAGATTTTTTTTCTCACATAACATCTGTAATTAAGACTAATTATAGACCCATTAATAGTGATTATATTCCTATAATTAAGTCTAATTATAGACTCATTAATAGTGATTATATTCCTGTAATTAAGTCTAATTAAGTCTAATAATGATTTTGTCCGGTAATAGGTTTATAAAAAGTATTTATGAATTAACAAAGTAAACTCTAATAACAAAACATGCAAATATTTTTATCATTAATTTATAAATTATTGAATATTTCACATAAATAAGTTCTATTAGTAGTTGTATTCAATAATTTAATCTTGGAGTTCTCTATGGAGTCTTCTTATATATGATTTTTTATTCCTGATTACAACAAAAAAGATTATATAAAATAAGTAAAACAAAGTACACTACAGTTTTTAAGAGTTTATTTTGTAAAAGCTTTTACACTTAGATAATTATGAATCAGAGTAATTATGAATTTTAAGTGAGTTATTTTTTAATTTGATTATTTTAATGAGTAACTCTTTAACAGTTAAATTAAGGAAAAGAAAGGATCGAGATAAGTTACTGTTCAAATGCTTTGACATTTTTATGAATCTTAATCAATCTTCATTGCCAAGTATGAACCCTCGTTTTACTAATGCTGCGACGTGTGGTAGGTGTTTGGCCTGAATCCAAGAGTTTTAGTGATGAAGGGTTTGGACCCATCCCAAAAAGGTGGCGTGGAATCTGTCAAACGGGAAATAATTTTAAATGCAACAGGTTTGTTCTGTCATCTCATTCACAAAATCGTTCTTTCCCTGTGAAACTTGAGTTTTAATCGTGTTTAATATTTGAACCAATTTAATTAAGATCTATAATATGTATGTAGGAAGCTTATTGGAGCAAGGTATTTTTACAAAGGGTACGAGGCAACTGTTGGTGAAAAACTGAATGTGTCGATGCTTAGTGCACGCGACTATGAAGGTCATGGTTCACATACTTTATCAACAGCTGGTGGTAGCGTTGTTCCTGGAGCTAGCGCTTTTGGGTTTGGCAATGGAACTGCGAGTGGTGGATCACCAAAAGCTCGAGTTGCAGCCTATAAGGTGTGCTGGGATGCAAGATGTTATGATGCAGATGTTTTTGCTGCTTTTGAGGCTGCCATAAGTGATGGTGTAGATGTGATTTCCATGTCTTTGGGTTCAGATCATCCATCAGAGTTTTCTGAAAGTGTTATATCCGTAGGGTCCTTCCATGCAGTTGCCCACGGCATAACTATGGTGGCCTCTGCTGGAAATTCAGGACCTGCTCCTGGATCTGTATCCAACAATGAACCATGGACTCTCACAGTTGGAGCAAGCACAATGGATAGAGACTTCTTTAGTTACGTTGTCCTTGGTAACAACAAAATCTTCAAGGTATATTGTTTATACATACAACCTTGATTTTGTCTTTGTTTTTTTGTTTTTTGTCATGAGAAATGAGGCACTGACCCACCCTCCTTTTTGTTTGTTATTGTTAGGGAGCTAGCCTTTCAGAGTCTGGCTTACCATCTAATAAGAAGTACCCATTGATCAGCGGTGCTGAAGCACAAACTAATTCTGCATCTTCTTCTAACGCGTAAAAATACTCATACCATCTTCATCTTTTTAAATTAAATTCATGTTTGGGTTGTTCTCTCTTGTAATCTAGTCCGTTGTTGTAGCCCTTATTGCTTGAATAACACTCTTGATGCTGGGAAGGTGAAGGGGAAGATATTGGTCTGTCTTCGCGGTATAAATGGTAGAGTGGGGAAGGGTGTGGTAGCTGCCAGTTTAGGCGCTGTTGGGATGATTCTGACTAATGATCAGCAAACAGGAAATGAAATTATATCTGACCCACATGTGCTTCCTGCTACACATGTTGACTACGAGAGTGGCAGATACATTTATAGTTACATCAACAGTACCAAGTAATTCTCTTTCTCGTATCTTACTTCAAGCTAATTGTTAAATTTTTGCTAGTTTTGATTAGGGCCTTATATATACCATTTTATGTCATCAGGTCTCCCATGGCATATATTTCTAGAGTGAAAACAGAACTGGGTATGAAGCCAGCTCCAGTTATGGCTTCATTTTCATCAAGGGGTCCCAATCTCCTCGACCAAGGAATCCTCAAGGTTCAGTGTTTCCTTTTTTTTTTCAGCAGGTTCAGTGTTTCCTGTGATGATCACCTCACCACTCACTCACCCTTTAGGATTTAAATATGAAATAATTGTAGGAAAAGTTACTTTAACAACCGTAAATTGAAAGACTTTAGTTTACTATAAAAGTTGTTTCTCTTTACACTTCTAATCTAGTCTAAGTATGATTGTGAACATATCAACACTCATAGTTATATAAGTGCAAATTTTTGTTTTGTGTTTCAGCCTGATATCACTGCACCAGGAGTCAACATCATTGCTGCTTATAGTGAAGCCACAGTTCTAACAGAATCTAAACAACCAATAACTCCTTACAAAATGCTTTCTGGCACTTCAATGTCATGTCCTCATGTTGCTGGTGTTGTTGGGTTGCTGAAAGTCCTCCATCCTAATTGGAGCCCTGCTGCTATTAAGTCAGCAATCATTACCTCAGGTAAATTATATATTATATATGTATGCCAAGAGTAATACAATTTTTCACTTAATTTTTTAAACACACTAATTATAAAATTTCGTGCATTTTGCAGCAACTACAAAAGATAACTCTGGAAGGCGTATCCGGGCTTCAGCACAGAACGAGTCAACACCATTTGACTTGGGTGGAGGCCACATTCAACCTAATCATGCTGCAGACCCTGGACTTGTGTATGACCTAAATACTACTGATTATTTAAACTATTTGTGTGGTCGTGGCTACAACAGTTCCCAGCTGAAGTTGTTCTACAGCAGGCCTTACACTTGTCCGAAGTCCTTCAGTTTAGCAGATTTCAATTACCCAACAATCACGATTCCTCGGATTAAATATGGACATTCTGTGAATGTTTCTCGAACTGTTACAAATGTTGGGTCCCCTAGCTTGTATAGAGTTTACATTGAGGCGCCACCAAGGGTTGCAGTTTGGGTTGAGCCTACCAAACTGAAGTTCGAGAAAAAGGGTGAGAAAAAGGAGTTCCGAGTTTCATTCACCTTGAAGTCCAAAACTGACAACACCACTGATTTCGTATATGGGTCGTTGACGTGGACTGATAACAAACACCGTGTTAGGAGTCCAATTGTAGTCAACTTCAATAATTTGTAAGGTTTATGTTTTTATTTTATCTTTGCAATAATGGTTTTGTTGAAAGCTCTCTGGAAATTTTATAAGAGCATCCTACATGAAATGCAGTTGATCATTATCGTCATTAATGAACTGCAATTGTTGGGTGTGTATAGATAGAAAATAGACATTAATCCTAATGGAAACAAAGGTTAAATTTGTTAATGCATTATTGAAAAACTAGACTGAAAAGGACCTCTTTATATTTTGCGTCGATATATTGAAGATGCTACGCGTTGGCATTCTGAAATAATGAACAATTTTCAAAATGTAAGAGAAAGGATAACAAATCAACATAACTGTTGAAGGTATGATTAAATGATGAGAGTTATCTCATGCATTATTATTCTTTAATTTATATTCATCAATATTTTAAGTATTTCTATCAAATGTATAATTATTTAATTGATTTATAAACTTCTTAACATATTTCATCATTTAATAAAATTAAATATAATTTTTGGAAAAGGTTTAAAGAGGTTGAGTTAAAAAAGGAGTGAATTAAATTATAAAAAACAATTGGATTAGAATGAAGAATAAAGTATTAAAAAAATAAGTTCACAAAGGAAAGGAAAGTTGGAAAAAATCTAAATTACAAAATTTAATCCGATCCAAATCCATATTAGTTTTAATCCATTTAAATGGATTTATCTCAAATCCAAATTCATATTGTTGGATTTTAAATCCAATCCATTTAATTGGATATGGATCAGATATAGATTGGATACATTATTGGATTATCCAAATTGCATTTTGGGTTGGATTTTGACTTGGCCCGATCCAGCTTGAGCGAAGACAATGTCAAGCCGAGCGGGTCTGCGCCGATGTTGAGCCGAGCAGACCCGAGCCGATGTCGAGCAGAGCATGCCCAGACCGATGTCGAGTCGTCCGGGCCGAGGCCGATTTTGAGTTGAGCGGGCTAGGGTTGATATTGAGTTGAGCGGGCCCGGGATGATGTCGAGTCGAGCAAGCCTGGGCCGATAACGAGTCCAGCAAGCTCAGGTCGATGTCGAGCCGAGCAGACCCAGACCGATGTCTAGCAGAGCGGGCCCAAGCCGATATCGAGCCGAGCGGGCCCGGGCTGATATCGATCCGAGCAAGCCAGGGTCGATGTTGAGTCGTACGGGCCTGGGCCGATGTCGAATCGTACGGGCTCGGGCCGATGTTGAATCGTACGGGCCCGAGCCGATGTCGAGTCGTACGGGCCTGGGCCAATCTCGAATCGTACATGCCCGGGTCGATGTCGAGTCGTACAGGCCCGAGCCGATCTCGAGTTGTACGAGCTCGGGTCAATCTCGAGTTGTACGGGGCTGGGTCGATGTCGAGTCGTACGGGCCCGGGCCGATCTCAAGTCCTATGGGCCCGGGCCAATGTCGATTCGTACATGTCCGGACTGATGTCGAGTTGTACGGGCACAGGCCGATGTCTAGTCGTACGGGTCTAGGCCGATCTCAAGTCGTACGGGTCCGGGCCAAAGTCGAGTCGTACGGGCTGGGGCCAATCTCGAGTTGTACGGGCCCAGACCGATCCCAAGTCCTACGGGTCGGGGTCGATGTCGAGTCGTACAGGCCCGAGCCGATCTTGAGTTGTACGGGCACGGGTCAATCTCGAGTTGTACGGGGTCGGGTCAATGTCAATTCGTACGGGCCTGAGCCAATGTTGAGTCGTCCGGGCCCGGGCCAATGTTAAGTCGTCCGGGCCCGGACCAATGTTAAGTCATCCGGGCCCAGGCCGATCTCGAGTCCTATGGGTCCGGGCAGATCTCAAGTTGTACTGGCTTGGTCCGATGTCGATTCGTACGTGCCCGGGCCGATGTCGAGTTGTTCGGACTCGGGTCGATGTTGAGTCGTTCGGGCCCGGGCTGATGTCGAGTCGTTCGGGCCTAGGCCGATGTCGAGTCGTATGGGCTCGGACCTGATGTTTAGTCGTCTGGGCCCAGGTCGATGTCGAGCCGAGAGGGCATGGGCCGATGTCGAGTCGTCCGAGCCTGGGCTGATGTCGAGTCGTCTAGGCTCAAGCCGATTTTGGGTCGTTTGGGCTCGGGCCGATGTCGAGTCGTTCGAGCTCGGGCCAATGTCGAGTTGTCTGGGCTCAGAATGTCGAGTGATCCAGGTCCGGCCGATGTTGAGCCAAGTTGGTCCGCGTCGATCCTCGTCCAAGTTGAGTCGAATTAGGCTCGCTCGAGTCTAGTTAGTTTGTGTCCATATCAAAATGGATTTAATGTATTTGACAAAGTGAATTTAATCTAATTAAGAAAACGAATTTAATTTAAATTTAAGAAAGTAGATTTAATCTAGATTTAATTCACTTTAAATGAATTTAAAAAAATTTCAAATAAATTTCATCTAATTAAAATGGATATGGATTTTAAATCCAATCCATTTATTTGGATTTGAATTAATCTAGATTGACCACCTGTAACTGGGACTAAGCCTAAAGAAGGACCTAGAATACTTGGTGGCTACCAAACCATCTTCAGTTATAATTCATTACATGTTATAATAGTGGAATATTAATCTATTCAAAATTTTAATATTAATTTATTATTTTATTTATGGTCATTTCAAATTTTTTTGTGGATTTATTTATTTGTAATAGTGGATTTATTTTTTTGTCAGGTATAATATGTGGTTTAAATGTTTTGTTATGGTTATGATTTATTTATAATTTTTAATTAGAGACATTCTTAGATGATGCTAGGTTGTCTTTAGATTAGTGTGGTCTTTAGAATGACTTGTCCACGGATATCCATTCTGAATGAGTAGAAAATAGATAATTTGGATGTTGTGTTCTGTGAAAGTAAAATTTGCTGGATCACTCCATTTAAGGAACACACTTATACCTAAATGAAATATAATATTACAAATTGATCAAGTAACAAATGTTTAGTTAAGGTTGACAAAAAATGAAGACATTAACCAAAAAAAACTTTAAAACTTATGAGAATGAATAAATTGTTTCCGGTATAAAACTATGATATTACAAATAATTAAGTTGGAAACTTGTTCACCTCTTCTAGAAATAAACTCTGAAATGAAGATGCATAACATCAAGCTCATTCAGAATCAAGATAAAGAAAAGTTAAAAATAGTTTTTGCAAATTTAAAATTTGTGTTTATTATGTTTAAGGCTATTTAGTTTTATATTTTGGTTTTTTAAATTGTGAAATTTATGTTATCTTCAATTGGTTTATGTCTTATATTAATATCTATTTTATAATACATTAGTTTTAAGGCATGATTTGAAGCTGCTTTACCCAATTTTTCAAAAGTTTGGTGTTTCATTTAACTGAAATCCAACAATACTTGTATTTCTTCAAAATAAAATAAAATAATGAAGTTATTCTCATACTTACGATATTAAAAGGAAATTATTATTTGAAACAACATTTAGTTCCAAATTTTATATTACTCTAATGATTTTTTTTCCCAAAACAATTTTTTATCACTTCTTTTTATTAATGAAATGTATGTTATCATTAAAACTAATATACTTAGTATGAATTATTAAGTTTCTACCATTTCACAAAATTAATTACTATTTAATATAAATAATTTTGGATAAGTCAGAAATTAAAAAATAAAAATAATATGTAAAATAAAAATAATTAATTTAAATCAACCTTTTCTTTCTTCTATGGTTTGAGTTTTTTTTCTTCTTCAAATTTTTCATTTTTCTTCTATTGATGATTTTGAGATCAGAGAGTGTGATGATGTTTACGTTAAAATGATGGTTTTACCAAATAATATAATTATTTAAAAATTGAGTGGAGAGGCTGATTGAATATAAAAGTGATTTTATTTAATAAATAAGATTGGGTGTGGGAGGAATGAGAGTAGGTTGCTTTTCTCTCATTGTTTTATAATAAGAAAATAAGATAAAAATAAGAAGTTACTTTACATATAAAAAATCTCCCATAACATTAATTTAAAAAAAATTAAAAAATTCATATGAAATAACAAAATATTGTATTATATTAATTAAATAAAAAATATTAAATTAGATATAATTAAAAAATATTTGCGTGCAAAAAAATTATAAAGAAAAATCTTCTTTTATATATATAGATAAGTAAGATATATTTAATTATAATTTTATATTGTTATCAATTAAATTAAATTTGTTACGTTTCCTCTTTAATTTATTAACTTTTATCATATTTTAAAAAAATTTGCAGATCTTTTTTATAATTATGAATATTATTTTTTTTAATTATTTTGTTTACAATTATAAATATTAAAATTTTAATTTGAAACAAAAACAAAATTTAACAATTTTTTATGTTTAAAATTTTTTACACATTTTTTAAGTAAATTCTTAGAAGAAACAATGTTTTACAAACAACTAAAATGTACTAATAAATAATAAATCAAATTTATTTTACAAAATATAATGGTTTATAATTTTACTTTGTATAAAAAAACATTGATTTTAATTACTTGCAATCTTACTTTTCTAACATATTTTCCTTAAATCATTGCAAATTCACTGTCTTGTCCAAATAAACCATAAATCTATAATTAATAAACCTGATAGATTGTTTTGACATATATACATTTTTGTATGTTTCATTTCAGTTTTGTAAATATCATTATTTTTCTTTTTCATAATTTATTTATAGTTTTTAACTTTCAGATTCTTTAATCAAATAACTCGTTATTTTTTATATAATCATTATATTTATTTATAAAATTTATAAATATAAAGACATTTATATAGGGTATCTTTTTCACTTACAATAAATATAAAGGGTAAAAAATAAAAGGCTTTAGCATAATGCAATTTGAAGAGCAAGAGCAACCACAATCTGGAAAAAAGAAAGACAGAAAACTGGGGAGGGTTGAGGTTGTGGTTTATAGTTGTTAGTTGATAGTTGATAGTTGTTTGATCTATGGCTACAGGCACTACTAGAATGGTATTGGTAGTGAAGGAGATGTTGCAACTCTCTTCTTCGCTTCATCTTCGCGGGCTTTCTCCTCCTTCGCACTTCTCACTTCAATTACCACGCTCGTTGCGCCCTGCAATTCGATGCGCTTCCTCAGACTCCGACGGCGCCAACAGAGTTTCGTCTCGGCTCTCGCAGGTCAACCAACTTCTTCAACAAGCCGAACACCGCGCTCTCTCCGCCGACCAAACCCCTCCTCCTAAAATCACCTTAGGTCCCTTATCCCTTTGTCAATTTAAAACCAAAATGACCAAAGAGAAAGAAAGGTAATAGCTTTTGCTTTTTTGGTTTCAGATCATGTTACAGTGAGCTTTGCTAGAAGTGGAGGACCTGGGGGTCAGAATGTCAATAAAGGTTGTGTTCCTTGTATGTTTGTTTGTTCCTATTTTGTTGTATTATATCTCTTTGTGCCATGCTGGGCCTCATTACACTGATTATTGATTGGACAGTGAACACCAAGGTGGACATGCGCTTCAACGTTAAAAATGCACATTGGTTAAGTGACAGGATTAGGGACAAGATTTTGCAAACGGTATTTTCTGCGGCAAAACTTTATCGTAAACTGTTTGCCTAAGCCTTAAATGTTGTGTATTAATATCTTGTCTGGTCACCTTTTTTGGCCTTAAATATTGTTGTTCTACTCTTGGTTTGAATGATCATCTACCTAGTCTTTTTGAATAATCTTTAGTTTTGTTGGTTCGGGGCAGGAGAAAAACCGTATTAACAAGGAAGGGGAACTGGTGATTTCTTCAACCAAAACTAGAACGCAGAAGTTTGTTTCTTCCCTTTTCTACTATGTGCTGCCTATTTCCGTTGTATATTGCAAGATTGGTTGCCTTATTTTACCATTTTTGTTTTTTCTCTCAGGGGTAACATTGAGGATGCTTTGGCAAAGCTTCAGGTAACATAGGAAAGTTTAGATATATATTTTTTTATTATTGAAACTTTCCAAAGAATGTGTTAGCAAGCATCAGGTGTTATTGTCAAAGTGTATATTTGTACTGTAATTTCTTATTTTTCTTCTTCTTCTCTACTACTCATTGGCTGTCTTTTCCTTCAGTATTGAGTTTTGTTGATTTTCATTTCCACATTTTGGAACGTTCATTCCAACTGGTCACTTTTGACCCAAAATACCCATCGTAGCGAATAGCATCCCAGTATTAAGACCTTGTGGAACATAGGACAGTGACTGTACTCTGCTTTTGCATATGTGACGCTTCTCTGCTTCTGTGTTTGGGAGTTGCTCTGCAATCTGTATCCGACGGAGTTAGCCGCCAAGGAGATAAAAAATAATTGGATGAATTTTTCAAAACAAGATCTGACTGATGCATTGTGCAAACAAAATGCACAACATTACTTGAAGTCATTGTTGAAATAATGTACCTTGTGTGCAAGCACAAAAAAAATCTTGCTTCATATGTTGTTAATTGTAGTATGTGTTTGGATGGTAGAATTTAATGTCTTGCATTTCCACTGAAATAGAAAATCAAATGGGTTTACCCCTCTGTTCCACATATCTAGAAAAGTCTTGTCCCACGTACCAAATTGTACTGCAAACCATGTATTCCATTAGTCCATGGTATAGTTGTTTGAATCCAGTATAAGGACTAGTGGGGGAACATGGAATGGGAAGGAAAATTTCTCTGTTCTATTGCAGTGTATACAAAATATTTTGAGAGAACATGAAGGCCAGCGTCTCCCTTTATAAGTATTATTATGCTGGATCCCTCCTGGTTAGGGTAATCTTTGATATGATGTGCTTATTTGGATGTTAGACTTAAGTTATCTAATCTCTCCGTCCCCCCTCCTTTTAAACAACAGAGATTGATTCTATTCACATCTTTTCTTGTTCCTGAAAGCTTAGCAATTGTGCTTTTCTGAATATTTAATGGCAAAAAATAGGAAATCATTGATGCAGCATCTTATGTCCCGCCACCTCCCTCAGAAGAGCAAAAAAAGAAAATTGCCAAGATGTAATAGCCCTTCTCTTTCTATGTTTTCTAATTCCTCCGTTAATTTCTTATTTTGGGTACCATTTTTCTTGTGGCTTCCACTACACTATAATCACTTGGTGGTGAAGGACATGCAACTGACAGCTGATAATCAAATTTGCAATTTTGAAGGGCTGCTATAGGCGAACAGAAACGCCTTAAAAGCAAGAAGGTGCTTTCAGATAAGAAAGCATTTAGGAGAAGTAAAAATAGCTGGGACTAGCATGACCAGAATCTTGAGACTGTTGTATCAATTTAGTAAGTTCACCTCTATTGTTTGCTTTATACTCATTTATCAAACATTCTATTGTCAATTTCATTAAGTCTATATTCTCAATTGATGTCATTTCTTAATCTCTGGGCTGCAGGGTGCAGAAGCACAATCCTCTTACACTATCATATTGGATACACACATTGGGTTATGGTTGAAATATAACCATGAATTCGGGGAGCAATTGGAAAGGCCTTAAAAGTGGTCTGTGACTGCTTACTGGTAGTTAGCCAACATTGTGATGTAGCTAGGATTTGAAGGGATACGATCATTTGAAATAGAAATACCATATATTCATTGAATCTATAGTGTTTTCTGTGAGCTTTTTGTCCTTTTTGTGCTCCTTTGGCACGCGTCCTGACTGATGGATCTATAGACATTGAAAGTCAACAAACTTGGGAACGTGCTTCTCTTGAAAACATGTTCATACATGATGCCTCCGTTACGGCAGCGAGTTTTGTCATTTAGGTAGCTGGAAGGTTGGTTCCTTAGTAGGTTCGTTTTGATACATTTCCGTGACAGATTTTTTTATTTTATGGAAGTGGGTGGAAGAACAGTGCCATTTGTATTACATAGGCAATTTACAAAAAATTGGATGCATTGCCCTCAATTGGTCTGAAACAAATACACGATAAATATCATTTAAATTTTTTGTTTCTTTGAACTATAACTCATAGTGGTCCTATAAACTACAAGATTCGGGATGTCGTGGCTAAAATGCGTTTAGGGGCTAGGCCCAATTGCCTTGATCTGATAGCAAATTGGATTCTCTCTTTCAGTAGCACAAAAAAAACAACATTGTAAAAGTAAAAATTATGAAGAACAAAATAAGTAAATAACAGAGAGGGAAAATAATTAGGGAGATAGATTGGGTGTTATCCTCCCCCTTCCAGAAGTTCTGAACTGGTAAAAGCCACTTTCTAGAAGAATAATTTTGAAATTTCTTTTGCAAAAAAAGTTAAATTTTCTTATAAAATGAAACCGGTGTGCACTTATGCCGAAAAGGCTTTTTGCTTGGAGAGTCTAGTAGGTCTTATCGTTACATACACAAAGAAAAACTGATTTTGAATTTTAATTCTTCATCAATTACTAACCAAAACAACTTTGTATAACAAGAGTTCACCCTCAAAATATCTATACTAATTCTCTAATTTAATTGTAAGTCGTTTCATACTTTGTTGATATGATTGATAGTGGTTTTTTTACTTACGCTTATGACCATGTACTCATAGACATTTTGTCAACTCGACTTGTGTATGGTCATATCTCTTTACACATCGCACATATGATGAATCACATGTTTAATAATTGTGAAAGACTTTTTGCTATAACATTTTGGAAAGACCCACTATGCCAATAGAGAACTTGACATGAAAAATTAAAAATAGATTCTTGATATCACCATTTAAAGATCTCACATTGAATATTTTAACTTAAGTAAGAATGTTTTTTGATAGAACAGGTTGATAAAGATCATATTTTCATACTTTCATATTAGAGATGAGAAATTAAATCTACATGTTTTTTAAAAACTGAGAAATAAATTGATCGAAAAGAAAACTCATGGAGCCTACAACATTAGAGTAAAAGAATAAGACTAAAAATATGTTTGTCTTTTATGAAGTATCAGATATATTTACAAGAGAATTTGTAAAAAAAGAATAGTTGGGTTAGAAAAGGGGGGCATTTACAAATATGAGAACAGAGTGTTACATAATGAAATATAAAATAAAAGAAATGGGGTGTATGAAACACACAGTTTGGTGCTGTATGTACAAGTATATCTAGAAAAGAAAAAGCAAAATCGAATACTAGTTTGATAGAGTGAGAGAAAAGAGAAGAGTATGCAAAAGTATTTTGTGGTAATTTGTATCGTAATGGTAATTGGAGGCAAAACTAGGGTGAGGAGAGGGAGGCGAATTCAGCGTCTAATAACGTGCATCTCCCCTGACTCTTGGTCAACATGTTTAATCCATTTCTTAGTAGCAGCCGAACTCCCAATGGCGGACACGTGTGCTATGTCGAGTCCCTTCCCCACAGGAAGAAACACGGAACGAACAACACGACGCGACGCTTCCTCCACCACACTCCGCCATCGAAAACCCGCAGAACCAATACCACTATGGCTGGAGTGGCACGCGTTCTTGCATATCAGCACTGCGCCTTTGTTGCTTAGCTTAGCCACCCTCAGCACTCTCGAGAAGTTGGAGCGCCTCGAATCCACCACCATAAAATCTATCCCCGCCAACCCCTCCATCACCTCCTCCGCCTCCCCCACCACGATCTCCGGCCACATCCCCGCCTCCCCCATCCGCTCTGCGTATTCCGATCTCGACCTCTCGTCCGGCACCACGCACACGTGCCTCCCGCACGTGTGCCCCCTCGCCACGGCCAACCCCACGCTCGTCGCTATCTTTCCCCCCTCCGACCACGTCTCCACGATCAGCTGCGCGTTCCACCCCGCCGCCATCGCCGACACCAGCTCCGCCACCCCCGATTCCCGGAAAATTCGACACTGCAGACAATAAATAAACGGTTAGGGACGGATAGAACACGAAATTAGGTTGCAGCAGAAAGTCTAAACACCGAACACAAAGTGCATGTGTGCTCACTGATTTCACTGTCTCGATGTATGCTTTAGATGCTTTCTCTGGAGACCATACTAGTTTCATTTTGCTCCGATTGGTTTGGGTCTCTGTCTGGGATTGTGAATGACTGAATATGGCAGAAAATGGGTCACGAGGGATTAATATATATGAATATTGGTGGCGTGAGAAAGAGATGGAGAAAGAAAGGAAGGGGTCCGTTGACATTTATTACGCGCCAATCTGACGTGTGTATTGTTAGATTCGGATAACTCCTGTTCTGTTTCACCACTGTGTTTTTCTTCTCTCTCTGTCTCACCATTTACAATGCTTTCCCTGTCATGTCTTACGTGTTCTGTGCAAAGGGAATTTTTAGTTCCACATTCCTAAACCATCAATGTAGATAAATATAGAAAAATATTCGTGTACTGCAATCTTGTCAACCGATACTCATGTTTTATGCATTCACACAACCATATGTTAATTTCACTACATGCATATCAAACTATTTCAATTTTTATCAAGGTAAAATATGATCCCACTCATCTTTATCCCATTATTATTATTATTAGCTAATTATGTAAATGCATTTATAGTAATGGCGTGTCCTCCTGTTACTTTTTAGGAAAATTATTAATATATATTTACTTCTTATTCAATATTATATTTGAAAAACACGCAGGAGAGAATGAAGAATGTGGATGAAGAAAGAAGTTTATATTATACATAAAATTGTTTTATAATGTAAATATAATTATTGTAAAATTGAACAAACTTATTCTGTATGACAGTTTATGAGTAAATGAAAATTATTTTGCATACATTATAGTGGTCTAAATAAACTGAAGTGATTGAGTGGAGATACTCATGTTATGTTTAGTGCTCTTTCGGCCCTTGGTTTCAATCTTAGGCTGGTGGCCGCTACCTACTTGCCTAGGCCAGTGGCTCTTTGAGTTACCAAATTATCGTAGCCTTATAGGCCAACGCCACTAAAAATAACATCATAACATCTAACATGTCTTAGACGTGATTCAGTCCTTTTTTTTTTAAACCAGCATGATTAAGACGTAATTCAGTCATTTTTTAAGCCATACTCATGTTGATGACACTATACTAAATCTAACTAAAAAAAATATAAATAGGAGAGATATTCAAAAGATACCTAAAAGTCAAAAAGATAAAAAAAAAATAAAAGAAAAAGAAGACAATCTTTAAAAAAAATCCAATAACCAAATAATAATATGGCGGCACAAAATACCTATTTTACAATTACTTAATCAAAGGTTTCATGATTCTGATTTATTAAGTGCGTAGTTTTATTTACTAACATATTTCAAACCCAAGCATCAAAGACTTCACAATACATACTTCACGCTACTATTTTGCTTTCTTCGTTGAAAAAATAGAATATCTCATGCGCAACGAGTATTTTGTGAGTAAATCTTTAATTATTATCATCACAGACATTTTGATTAATTAATGGAACAATATAATTAAAAAGAAAACATGACACAGCGGGCTAATAAATATTTTTTTTGTGTAGAATGTTTTTCCGTAATATACACGGCGTAAAAAAAATGAGAATGAGTTGGTTAATTATAACTAATATAGAAAAGGAGTTGTATCTGGTCAACTGAGATGATGACGTGTCTCAGTCTCTCAGTCCGAGATGATCGAGACACATGTTGGTATATTCCAATTTATCTGATCGAGTCGGTCGAGACACCACGGGCGGTCGAGCCGACCAACACGTATAGTCATTAACGCTTAATCTAAGGTTAGTGAAGTTAAACTATCATTAAAGATTAGGTAATGCAATCCTATGCGTGATCCATTCCACTAATAAGGTCCAATGAGGTAAGTCTATTAAAATAGTATAAATAGCTCGATTTTCAAGGAGAAAGGTACGTCATTTATTGTTGTGCACCTACCTGAGTGTCAATCACCCGTTTTACTGACTTGAGGTCGGAGTGCCTTCTACAGGTACCTCTCATTCGGTGTTCACCCAAGACCGAGAGCCGAATGAGAGACACAAAGGCGAGAAAGATCACAGTCAAACACCTAGCAACTTGCCCGAACGAAGAAAGAAGACGAAGACTTCAATAGTTCTTTATGTCTCATTTCCCTGACAGGAACAAGAGTGTAAGTTGGCAAATCGTAGATTTGTTTTAATACAAAAGAATAAAGAATATGATAGAAAAGAGAGAAAGAATAGATTAGAAAAATGAGAATTGGAGAATGAGTTAGAAACGTTACAGAAGAATATATTTTGTCGAAGGGGGCTTGAAGGTATCTATCTATGCTGACCAGGTGCTGATATGTTCGAATACTTCACAAGCCAGATTCAATTTTTAAAATTTCCAACATTCTCTTAAAAAAATGACACTTAGCTTCGATGCTACGCTCACAGTAACTCCACAATGCCAACTACAACATAACAAATCACATTCCATCTGTTAATTAACGTCACCTAGTTAGGTTCTTATCTTATCGCTCATTTGCCATGTCCACTGTATTTGGACCACTTGGGTACACACATATATACAATTTTTTAACATCTTAAATTTATAACCATACGATATCATGTTTCAATTATAATAAACCTTAACCACGTACGATAGTCAAATCAATGTTGTTGTTGTGGCCATCTAAATAATGGGTTAGCATAACACGATTTTTTAAGTATGGTGGCCCACTTTCCGATTATGACCCTCCAAACTTATAATAAGCACCAACAATTCACCACCTCCATTTAGTATATAAAAGTATATTCCTTCGCTGATTCACACTCACATATCTTTCATTCTTCTCAATTTTCAAGTTATTTCCCTCTAATTTAATCAATCAAACTTTTACGCATGAACCGCACTTTTTTCTTTCTTTCCTTATTTGATTGTTATTTTACTTTTTTATATGTTTTCTCAACTACGGTTTGAAGTTACTTATCTAAATTATCAACTACATTGTCATTTTTCTCTATATGTCAAGCATTATTGTGATATCGGATTGTGCAACAATAATTTTTTTTTATAGTATCAGTTAGGTCAGTTATAGGTCTTTAAAAAATTAGGGGATATGTAAATAAATTTATTGCTAAGGAAAAAGTTCTTCTTCACTCCAAAAAATCTTAGGATGAATACGTCTTCACCAACAATTTTTAGGACCACTTAATCAAATGTTTTAGTGAGAAAAGAGAATTAGGTAGATATTCACAAAGTGGAGGTATGAAAGGCATGTGAAAATGTGTATCATTGTAAGCATAAGAAAGTGTATCCTTACTTGATCTACCATGTGTAAATTATTTATCCTCAATATAAATATCCATTTGAGCATGTCTTATTTGATGACAATAGTTAAAATAAGTTTAAGGAGAGTATTTACTTGTTACTTTTGGCTTTATGACTAAAACTTTTATCTATTGAAGAAAATAATTCATAAATATAAATATGAACACCTAGTGTTATTCATGGCTAGATGTATGTTTATTTTGTTATTGTAATCATTTGAAAGGGTAACACAGAGAGGAAAGGAAATATGCACAAAGATTATGCAAAATATGAAATGAGAGTCACATCCCACATATATGAAATGGATCTTCTTGAATTCAATTTCTTATACTTACCCTGTTTGTTCACAAAGTCTTATACACATAATGTTATGCATCTTAAATTGTGCAATAATATTATCTAGACCTTAAATGGTACAATAATATTATATAGATTTTAAATTGTACAACGTATTATAAGTTTAATCGCCTCATCTTTTAAATATAGAAAAATATGTAGATTTAATTTTTTGATGCTAACAAAATAGATTGTGCTTAAAAAGTTATCTTGGAATGCTAACAAAATAGATCGTGTTTAAAAGGTTATCGTGGAAAATTCAGTCTTACCATTATAAAAAAATTATTAAATAGAAAATCATTAAATATAAATCAATTTTAGAGACAAAAAATAATTATTTTTTATATTGACTAATTTAGATACTATTGTAAAGGCTAAAAATATTATTGGTATTTAAATTAGTTTATATTATTGATAAATAATTTCTAAATTAATATCTAATTAGCTATCAAAATTTTAGCTACCAATTTTAGAATTTAAATAATTAACAGCTAAAAACTTTGGTAGATAATTAGATGCTAATTTATAAATTATTTATCAATAATAAAAACTAATTTATATACCAATAATTTTTTTAGTCTCAAAACTAATATCTAATTTAATCAATATAACAAACAATTATTTTTTGTCTCTAAAATTGATTTTTATTTAATGATATTTTAGTAAAAGACTAACATTATAAATAAAAGGTATGAAAAAATATCCAAGTAAATTGTTAACAAAGATAAGTTTTACCATTTTTCTATTTTGTTATCTTCCCTATTTCTACTATATTTTTATCAAATTTATTAAATAAAGTATCAAAGATAAAATACAACACTTTGAATTTTTTTTGTTTTAAGTTAAGTTTTTATTTATTTAATCAAATAAAAACTATATTATTACTATGTTTTCTCTCATATTTATTTATTTTTCGCTAACATGCAAGGATCATTAATTAATTTTGGCTTGATGGTTCCTTTTTAAAAGAAATTTCCATAAACCTTTTATGAGAAAAAAATAAATCAAAACAAAAATAATTTTATTATAAAGTGAAATTATCGTATACACAAATTAATTTATAAAAAAATATATTAACTTTAAAAAAAAATTAATTTATAAATAAATTTATTTTAACTTATAAAAAAATTATTTTATTTTTATTTTCTTTTTCCTTGAAAATATATTTTAGAGAAGTTTAAGCACATAACCCAAAATTGCTTTCTAAATTTATGAAAACGAAGTAAAAATAGTTATACCCTTAAAAAAGGTCTTTGGACACATTATTCCGTAAAAAAAATCATAACAAAAGAGAAAGATAAGAAACAAAGACATTTTTTCTATAAAGTAAAACTATTTTTTTGAAAGTAAAAAATTAAAAAAATATATACATAATTTTTTTTACAGACTAATATATATTTAATTTTAACTTATGAAAAATAGTTATGTTTTTTAAAAAAATGATATGAAGATATTTTTTTATCAAAAAGAGTTGCCAAAAGGAATTCATATTTCATGTTAGTTATGGTTACTGACCTGTGTTAAGATATCTTTTATTCTTTTTCATACAAAACTTGAATTATACAATAATAATACTGTTAAAGCATAACTTTTCCTCCCTCCTTCTGTTTCAAAATTGAAGAAATAAAATATATTGAGTTAATTAAGAATATAGTCAAAATATTCCTTTTTTTTTCTTTTTTAACGAAATTTTGAGAATAAGTTAGGTCTAGTCAATTTTTAAAACAAAGTATCGTTTGTTTAGTTGAAGAAACAGGAAAAAATAAAGACAAAAAAGTTCCTTTCACTTGGGTCCCAATTTCTTTCATTCACATGTCCACCAGATTAAGATAATTGAAACTTTTAATAATTTTGTTAATTTGGATCTTGTTTTTGTTTGTCCCCTTTTAAATGAGCAACGACAAACGATACACACTTTCTAAAATTAAACTAACTAAACAATTTCAGAACCCTTGACAATTTTTAGCATGTTTGAAACCACTATATAATTAATTATTACTGTTGTAATTAATTATAATCATTTTTATTTATATAAGTTTGCTGAAAAAGATTTTTGGATAATTAGTTTTGTTTTGTCCCGCTTTTATATATAAAAGGAAAAAATATCAAAAAATAACATGAATTAAAAAAAATATATATCATTGTTTTATTTTTTCTTCTTCTAAATTTCAACTGCAAACATTGAACTTATTTTATAAACAACGTATTTTACATTAAAAAAAAAGTGAAAATGAAATCTCTAAGTTTTCCTAAAACACACTATTAATGAGAAAAACAAACATAAGAATGAAGGAAGTGCTGTAGAAGGAAATAAGCACAGAACCAATCCTAAGGCATGGAATGGAAAAGCTAAATCATTGGACGGTCTTAGATTGAATTGTTCAATTCCACGAAAGCAGACGAGTCTTATTTATCAGCTTGAACATTCGAAGAAAGTTGGATAATGTAATAACTTAAGGTAAGTGATTAAGTATAAAAATGTTTATTATATTGAATAAAAAAAACCAATTTATATATTAAGGATAATTTTCAATAACTCAGTTTTACAATAATAAATTATATTTAAATTTATTTTTTAATATGATATACAAGTTGTTATATCATTTATCATATATTAATGGACAGTCTAATCGTCATATTACCAAAATGATATTTATCTCTTAACATGGAAATCTGTTGAAAATCTTACATATTAAAGATAAAATTAATTTAAAGTATATAATTCTCATTTTATAAACTTATATAAGTAAGAAATGAGTTAAGTTTAAATTAATTTTCCACGTTTTTAAATTAAAATTTTCTTAATATAATTAATATTAAAAACTAGTTTCAAAATAACTTTTTTCTCCCCGAATTTAGACATCAATGAATAAAAAATATTGATACGAGACAAACGCTGATTTGAAAAAACACTTTTTGAACATATCTTAAAAGTATTTATGATAAGACGTGATTAAGTGGTGATATTTTAGATGTATGTTTTCATTTTATTTTATTTTAAGTTCATTCCTTCAACTGAATCCAGATATATGACAATGTCAAAATAAAATAAAAAAAATTATGGACGGTACCGCGTGATTAAAGGAATAGAATCTTCTATTTTTTCTAGATTGTGACTCAATGTTTATTTCTTACGTGGTGTTATTCATTTCACATTAAAAGAACTCAATGTGAAATTAAAGTATAAAGCAACAGAAATGCTTTTAAGTGAGATATTATAGGTAGCCACTTCGTTGTTGTATTCATTAATTCTCTAATTAAAAATAATTATTGTTATATAAATAACATTATATTTATTATTATTTATGCACTCCATTTCTTCACATTAATTATAATTTCGTAGTTCAAAACAAATTTAAAAAATGAAAACAAAAATAAATTTAAGGAAGATGAATAGATGACTTAAACCACATAAAAGAGGAAAGAGATTTTCTCATGAAAATTAAATTCAAAAGGAAGAAAAATACATACTTCTATCAGAAGCAATGTATAGATAATACATATTATCTTTTCTTACTAAGAAAACTATTTGAAACTATAGATAAAGTTTTTTTTTAGAAAAGACAAAATATATTGATAAAAAAGGCACAAGGGTGCTAAATCCAATTACAATTAAATTGTTATTAATAATATCCAAACATAATCTTTATTACTAATGTCTTCCTTCCTATATTTGAATATTCTTCCATGCAAATCTAATCTCTCTTATAACACAGGTCATTTTCTTTTCTTAAGTCGCATTTATCAATATTACATAATACTTACAATAGAGATATATATCAACAATTTTGTATATCGATATTTATGTTAAACAAAAAATTATACTAACCAAGATTAAACTAATGTTAATACATTTTTGGTAAAATTTAACTCTAATACAAATATTAGTGTATAATTGTTTTTTTATATGTAAATATTGAACCCATATTAAAAAATTTACAGCAATTTACGTAGTCTGTTAAACCCAATGATACCGCAGAATAAAAACAATAAGATATATACTTGATTTTAATTATATGTATCTTCTGTAATAAAAAAGAAACATTAGTATAAATTGATTAGGACTTTGGTTATTAAACCATTCAATTTGATTATTAATGAAATCAGTGACAATAATCAACAAATTAAAGAGGATCAGACAAATACTTAATTTTATTTTATCTTTTTTATAAATTATGATTAAAGTTTTTTTTTATCAACAATAAATAATAAATTAAATATATACCAAGATGATTCAATCCTTATATAAATCTTAATAACTTCACGACACTAACTCTAAAACTATCCAACACAAATTAGATCACTTAAATCTTTACCAATTAATTCATAATTAGTTGATAAAATAATATAGAAGTCATGATGGTCTAATTATTAACCAAGTTACTGTAATAACTAAAAAGAACAGAATAAATGATTTTTTTTTATTACAATGTATCGTACCAAACTTTTAATGTTGAATAGTTACAAAAGGACATAAAATAATTTAAATCCCAACATGTTACCGCAAACTAATTTCATATATATATATATATATATATATATATATATATATATGTAATTGCATACTTCTTTTAATTTAAATAAATCCCTTAATACCATCAATTATAAAAGATCTCTCAAATAGAAACCTCAAGATATATTTTCCTATTAACACAATTGTTGACTTTACAACATTTTTATAAAGCAATTAGAGGCACGCATAAACACTAGAATTATCTCTTTGTTTACTATGAAAGGCATAACATGGCCCAAAATACCAAGACTTTTTATGGTGTATTTCTTTTGGTGATTTAGACTTATATAACTCTACCTTGATTATAACTTGAACAAAGGTTTTCTTTAAGAAGATGTATTTTCTCATAAAGAGATTCACATATAAACATAATATGATCATAAAATTACTTAGAGATGTTAAAGAATAGAAAAGGCTTTTGGTTTGATTTAGAAATATCACATTTAAATCTAAGTGATACATATGATAGCATATTATTTCAATATAGAATCCTAAGAGCTTATAGATCACCTAATCTCTATTATAATTCGCTAATATTGGTAATGATTAAAATAAATATTTTAGAAATATAAAAGATATAATTGGCTAAGTAAAATGCTTTTGACTTGTGAGACCCAATTTAAAAGAAAAAAACAATACTCAAGTCTCTCAAACTTTTAATGGAGAAACCCTAGTTTGGTCATTATAACTTGTGTCTCACAAATCTAGATTCAAGTCTTTTGAATCCACGTTCCTAATTTACTTTGTTTTTTGTTTATAAGCTTATTTTAATTAATCTAGTTCATTGTCACCGACTTAATCACCTTAATTCAATTTTAAAGTCCTAAATTGAATATTTTCTTTGATTTTAATGGATAAACAACTTACACAAACAATCTTAAGATCATGTCCAATGTATTGAATTTTGTATTAAGGTTTTCATTTCATTAACTTTGACATTGAATTTATGTTAGAGTATTTTATGAGTAGACTTTGTTGTTGTTTTAAAATATTATTGACTAAAGATTTTGAAGAGGTTTATGACTTTTTCACACTTTCAAACCACCTTTCCCTTCTCATTTCTTAAACCTCACTCTTTCCTTCCTTCAAACATAAATTGCTCAATAATAATCAAATTCCATTCTTCACAAAACTATTAAAAATCTTTGTTGATTTCAATAGTGGTCAAAGAAGCAATTAAAGATAAAAAAAATAGACAAGGGTGAAATCTGAATGTGATCTGTGCTCAAGAATAACATAGTCTTAGAAAACATCTTCATTTTGAACAAAATCTTAAAGGGAGAACAAAAATGTTATATAGTGATCACGTGAATGTTTTGTTTATGAATCAACGCCTCAAATTATATATTTAGGCTCATATACCTTAGCATAAATCACTTCCACCATCACATTTACTCTAAGCCCTCTTTCAAAACCTCTTTTACAATTAATTTATTTCTTATTAATTATTTTGGATTATTAACAATAAAGAAAACAAGACAAAGAGAGAAAAAAAATTGTTTCATTGAACGATAAAACACATTGAGAATATGTATGATAAAATAATTGTACCCTTTATTAATAACTGCACACCTTTGCACACTTTTGTTTTGGGCCTTCCTTTTTGGGCTTTTGTTTTTCTCTTTGTAATCTGTGTTTTGCTGTTTGACATGTACATATATATACTCTTATGGATCCAATAATAATCAGTTTTTCTGTGCCATTAAGTTTCACAATTCAGACTTCTTCCCTCTCTCTGTTCTCTGTTCTCTCTCCCCCTCTGTTTAGGGTTTTTCATCCTCTATTGGTTGGTGCCTTGGGTGATTGCTATCTCTTTGCCATGGCGGTTAATCGCATTATGGTATCAGAGCTCTTCAATTGAAGAGCTCTGTTGCGCACTCTGAAAACTTTCTTTTCTTTTTATTCTTCTTGAATTTATTTTCCTTGTTTCTCTGTTTGCAGCAATGGCAGAAGAACGCGTCGCTTCTTCGTCTCAACCCGATCCGGCGAACAGCTACCTCTACCTTCATCCTAGCGAGAACCCCGCTGCTCCGCTCGTCTCACCGGTGCTGGACGCTTCCAATTACCACTCCTGGAGCCGCTCGATCTTGACGGCACTGAACGCTAAAAACAAAGTGGAGTTCGTTCTTGGAACGCATCCTTGCCCAGAAAAAGACCATCAAAATTTCTCAGTTTGGAACAGATGCAATAATATGGTAGTCTCATGGTTAGTACACTCCGTCTCTTTACCTATTCGGCAAAGCATTATTTGGATGGATAGTGCCCTAGACATCTGGAATGACTTGAAAACTAGATACTCTCAGGGTGACCTATCTAGAATTTCCGATCTTCAAGTAGAAGTAGCTTCTTTAAATCAGGGGGATTTATCTGTGACTGAGTATTTTACAAAATTAAGGATAATTTGGGACGAGTTGGACAACTTTAGGCCTATCCCCATGTGCACATGTTCTGTAAAATGTTCCTGTTTAGTTAATTCTATCATAAGTCAAAGAAAGTGTGAAGATTATGCCATGCAATTTTTGAGAGGGTTAAATGACCAATATAGTAATGTTAGATCACACGTTCTTCTCATGGAACCCATTCCACCTATATCAAAGATCTTTTCTCTCGTTGCTCAGCAAGAAAGACAATTAGCAAACCATATTTCTGTTAGCATATCTAGTATTAACAGTGTTGATTCCACTAGGACATCCTCCTCTACTCTGTGCACTTTTTGTGGTAAGCATGGGCACACTGAAAATGTTTGTTTTAAAAGAGTTGGGTTCCCTCATCAAGACAATAGGAACTCCAAACCTAACACTAGAAAGGTATGCACGCACTGTAACAGAAATGGTCACACTGTGGATACCTGTTACAAGAAACATGGCTACCCTCCTGGGTACAAATACTATAGCAGCAATAGGACTAGTCAGATTAACAGTCTTGTTACTACTGATGGTGTTTCCTCTGAGCCTTGTCTTAAAGAACAGGAAAAACGTGATTACCATCTCACTGCACATCAAATTCAAATTATCAATGATGTTCTGAGGCAAAACAGCAATGACACTCCGCCTAATCCTATTCAAGTGAATCAAGTGGGCTCCTTCTCTGCAGACTCCAATACACATGAGTCTTCAACAGGTAAGCACTTCTTCTCCTCTTTAAATCATAGTCATAATTCTTGGATCGTTGACTCTGGCGCCACTGATCACGTTTGTACTGTCTTGTCTGCTTTCACCTCTTATAAAACTATCAAACCTGTTTTGATCAACTTACCAAATGGCCAACATGTTTTTGCAAACTATTCAGGGACAGTCGTTTTTACAAATAAATTTTATCTTCTTGATGTGTTGTATATCCCTCAATTTGCATGCAACCTTATATCTGCTTCTAAATTGTCTCTACACTTAAAATGTAACTTGATCTTTTCCCCCACACACTGTCTTATACAGGACAACCTCTCCAAAGAGCAGATTGGTTTAGCTAATGCCAAAGCTGGCTTGTACATCTTTAACTCTTCTATTTTTCACACTGCCACACACCACTTTATTCCTTCTGTCTCCTGCACTGTTACGGAAAATAATTTGTGGCATTATAGAATGGGGCATCCCTCTGATGAAAGGTTGCATGTCTTGAAAAGTCAATACCCTTTTGTTTTTGCTGATAAAACTCATATGTGTGATATTTGTAATCGTGCAAAACAAAGAAAACTTCCCTTTACTCTAAGCACCTCTCACACTACTGCTATATTTGATATCATTCATGTAGATATTTGGGGACCCTGTTCTGCTACATCTATGCAAGGTTTTCGTTATTTTTTGACCATTGTAGATGATTTTTCTCGTTATACATGGACTATATTGTTGCATGCAAAATCTGAAGTTCGCACCCATCTCATAAATTTTTTTGCTTATGCTGAAAATCAATTTAAAACAACCATAAAATGCATTCGTTCTGATAATGGTGTTGAATTTGCCATGAAAATTTTTTTTGCTTCCAAAGGCACAGTTGATGACTTTTTACGGCAAGTGCACCGCGTTTGTCAGAAGTAATAATTGTCCCTAAGGACGGATATCGATCCCACAAAGAACAGTGAATTATCGAGTACAATATTCGCTAAATATAACAACAGAACAATAAAAAGTATATTGAAAGTGGTTGTGTTGGCGATGATCAATAAGAAAACAGACAAAGAATTAATTGTTTCAATTGGAAAAATAGGGATTAGGTTTCGTCTCTCTCCCTCTCATGTATTTTGATTAGCATGTCAATATTAAGTTCTTTAACTGAAATTGATGCCCGTATAAAAATCATTTATATCGATTCCTCGCATATAAAATCCTTAAGAATGTTCCCTAACTATCGATCCCTCGCATAATTATAAGAACAACTTAAAACGAAGCTCAGACGTTAATAGCAATTAACATTTCAAGTTTATTCCTAGCACTCAAATATGTTAAGTATTGTGGTTTAGGTCCGAACCCTAAAAATACCTCTCGGTCATATTTAAGATTCTCAATTTGTCACGGAAAATTAAAAGTAAAACAACAATACCAATAATCAATCAAAAACTGAATATTAATATATAAGATATCACCTCAATACATAAGAGTTTGAGTAGATTACTCCCAATCCCAAATGGTAGAATTAGCCACGCATACTTCTATCACCTTCCATTCTCCCAATTGGGTTACAATTCACTCTATGGTGTTTTCCTCTCAATCTGGCACCCTAAGGTTGAGCCTCTAGCCCTCTATTTATCCTAGTTTTCTAGGGTTAGACTAACGGGCTAAATGATAAAACATAAAAAAGGCCCAATCTTCATTTGTATCTTTTTCCATTCTGGGACCTTCTATCTTTATCTTTTTAGCTCAAATCATTCATCTTTAATCCAAATCTCCAATCTTCCTTAAAAATCTGCAATTAACACCAAATTTGGGAATAAAATACTCTTATTCAAATAAAGATCATAAAAAATGTAAAAAGGTATAAATTCATAAATTAGGGATTATTTTTTATGTAAATTAGCAATAAATCCTCATAAGTGTCTATATTTTAATATGAAATATTACTGAAATTAGACACTTATCAACAGTTCATCAAACTACTTGCATTGAAACCCCCCAACAAAATGGTATAGCTGAACGTAAACACCAACACATTTTAAACATCACTCGCGCTTTACTGTTTCAAGCAAATTTACCTAATATTTTTTGGGACTTCGCTGTCCAACATGCTGTTTTCCTCATAAATTGCACACCCACTCCCCTTTTACAAGATATTGCTCCATATGAAAAACTTTTTGGAAAACCTTATGATATCTCTTCCTTACGGGTTTTTGGCTGCTCCTGTTATTCTACTACCATTCATGCTAATAGAAAGAAATTAGATCCTAGATCTGTTCATGGTATATTTCTCGGCTTTCCACACAATACTAAAGGTTACATCATCTTAAATTTAAAGTATCATCGCATTGAAGTTTCAAGACATGTGATCTTTCATCAACATCATTTTCCATACATATTGAATCATGATGACAAACGGAGCCCCAACACTTTATCTTTACCCATTCCTGCTAACTATAATACATTCTGTGATGATATTTTGTTTGATTATAACTGTCACAATCATGAGCACGAGCCTCCAATCACTCACAATGACGACAACATTATTCCAACTAGACGCTCCAGCAGACAAAGACGACCCCCTACCTACTTAGAGGACTTCCAGACTTGCTTACCTGCTGCAAACACTGTAAGTAATCGGTATCCCATTCATAAATTTCTTTCCTACACTGCTCTCTCACCTTCTTTCAAAAAGACTATTTTATCTATATCTTCTAACACTGAACCAAGCACTTACACTGAGGCTTCTAAGTATCATTGTTGGAAACAAGCAATGCTCGAAGAGCTTAATGCTCTTAATGCTAACAACACATGGCAGATCACTATTCTTCCTCCAGGTAAGAAAACCATTGGCTGCAAATGGGTTTTTAAGGTAAAACACAAAGCTGATGGAACCATTGATCGCCATAAAGCACGGTTGGTAGCAAAAGGCTACACACAATTAGAAGGTCTTGATTTTTTAGATACTTTTGCTCCTGTAGCAAAACTAACCACTTTAAGACTTTTACTTGCTGTTGCCACTTCTCAAAACTGGATTCTTAAACAACTTGATGTGAATAACACTTTTCTCCATGGGGACCTCCTCGAGGAAGTCTACATGCAACCACCGCCAGGCCTCAAACTCCCATCTCCTCAACATGTTTGCAAATTACAAAGATCACTCTATGGCCTTCGCCAGGCCGGCCGCCAATGGTATGCAAAACTGTCTCAATTTTTACTTTCACATAAATACACTTTATCCTCTGTTGATCACTCTCTATTTTTACATCATAATGGACCTAACATTACCATTATTCTTGTGTATGTTGATGATCTGGTGCTTACTGGAAACGATCATGAGGAAATTGCCCATATCACCTCTCTGCTGGACACTCAATTCAAGATCAAAAACCTAGGAGACCTCACCTATTTTCTGGGCCTGGAGGTGGCCAGAAACAGCCAAGGGCTCCACATCTGTCAACGAAAATACGTATTGGACCTTCTTCATGAAACCGGCATGATCAATTCTGTTCCTATGCCTACACCCATGGTTCACTCATCTCGGCTTTCCTCCTCCGTTGGCACACGACTCAATGACATTGAAACCTCTGAATATAGAAGACTCATTGGCAAGCTCATATACCTAACCAACACACGGCCTGACATTGCCTTTGCTGTCCACAACCTCAGCCAATTTATTTCCTCTCCTACCAATCTCCATCAACAAGCTTCTTTTCGTCTTCTTCAGTACTTGAAAGGCAACCCTGGAAACGGTATCTTCTTTCACAGCAACAACACTCTCCAACTTCGCGGTTTCAGTGACTCGGATTGGGCTACCTGTCCTGAAACCCAAAAATCAGTAACCGGTTACTCCATCTTTTTGGGTGACTCTCTCGTCTCATGGAAATCCAAGAAACAACAAACCATTTCCAAAAGTTCTTCTGAAGCCGAATATAGAGCCTTAGCCACAACCACCTGCGAGATTCAATGGCTAACCTATATCCTGCAAGACCTTGGTATTTCCTATATCCAACCAGCAACCATCTATTGTGACAACCAATCTGCTATAGACATTGCCTCAAATCAAGTGTTTCATGAGCGTACCAAGCACATCGACATTGACTGTCACATCGTCCGAGACAAGATCACCGCTGGGCTTCTCAAGTTGCTTCCAATCTCTTCCTCTATGCAGATTGCGGATATCCTTACAAAACCCCTTGCTCCAACAATATACAAAGAGATCCAGTCCAAGCTGGGAATGAGAAACATATATTCCCAGCTTGAGGGGGGCTGATAAAATAATTGTACCCTTTATTAATAACTGCACACCTTTGCACACTTTTGTTTTGGGCCTTCCTTTTTGGGCTTTTGTTTTTCTCTTTGTAATCTGTGTTTTGCTGTTTGACATGTACATATATATACTCTTATGGATCCAATAATAATCAGTTTTTCTGTGCCATTAAGTTTCACAATTCAGACTTCTTCCCTCTCTCTGTTCTCTGTTCTCTCTCCCCCTCTGTTTAGGGTTTTTCATCCTCTATTGGTTGGTGCCTTGGGTGATTGCTATCTCTTTGCCATGGCGGTTAATCGCATTAATGTATCAAACAATATCCATACTTAATAAATCAGAGTCTCTGCATTGAATTCAAATTTAATTGTAACAGAAAATTGTTTAAAATATTAAAAGTTTTCATGAGAAAACTTGTTTACATTTCACCAAACACTCTCAAATACTAAAATACTAAATATTAATCTAATTATAAAAACTCCTAAACGGTCACTTAATTTTAGGATGGTAAATCGGTTCAAGACAGCTAAAAAAAAACACATAGTGGACTGTTTATTTTAATCCATTGGTATGCTTAGAACCGTGCTGCATAACCCATCCGTATGGGCCAATTGTGGGACTTGACGGGTTGACCAACATAATCCATATATTTTAAAATTTTAAAAATTTCTTTTTGCACTCCCATAATTTCTTCTTGCAGCCTTATATTCTAAAAATTCTAAAATTATATTCCAAATTCTATAATATGGAATACAAAATTGTATTGTGGATTGTGCAATCTGCAATATTGTACAATCCGAAACATAAATTTAAATTTCCAGATTCTATAATTCGAGAAGTCTCTAAATTCCACATTTCAAAATTAATGAAAAAACATTCAATGGAAAATGTCAAAGGATAATTTGAGTATTTTTTTAGGTATGGGGTGTAAGAAGAAAGGCATGGAGGTGCAGGAAGAAACTACCATCAATCCCTAATTCATAACACCTTCACGAAATTCATTTGATAATGCTTTTTTAATATTTAAAATATTTTTTTGTCTTTATGAAATGCATAGTTGTTTAGGTTTCAATACTCATCAAATGCTAAATACACTAGTCAGACCATCATTTTTTATAATAAAATTTAAATGTATTATTATTATTATTATATATTTATATTATTTTTTAAATTAGAATAGTAATCACGTATATAAATGTATTACCTTAATATATATATATATATATATTTAATAAAATATTTTATTAATCAATTTATTAGTACGATTAAAATTTAAATTTTATTGAAAATTAGAACATCTTATTATGCATGTGTTGAAGAATAATATTGTGAGACCATTTACCTAATTCATATTAATAAGAAAATAAATAACAATGAAATAAAAAAATTATTCAAATTTTAATTTTAAATATGATTTTCATTAATTTTAAAAAAAATATTATTTTATGCAAAACTGACTAAAAAATTAATTCACATTTTCTATGTAATATGACCAACCTAACCGATATTTTATGGATGAAATGTTGGATAGGCCGACCTACTATCCTACGTGATTAGACACACAATTCAATAAATGGCCTTTCATGTTTTTTATTAGACAATTATAATTTAGACATCTTCACACATAATGCTTTGTTTGGATTAGAGGATGTGAGGGAGTGGAAAATTGAGGGTGTGGGAGAGTGGAAGTGTGAAGAAAGTTGAGGTTGTCTTGGATTGGGGTATGTTAGAATGGATGTTTAAGAAAAGTTTATAGAAATTGGTGAATGATGTGATGGTTGTAAGGATATTTTAATTATTTTTAATGGTATAAATTGTAAGATTACAAATTTATCCTTGTGTATAAAATTTTGTGTGTGTGTACATTTTAGTTAATTAAAATAATGTAAAATTTTAATTATAAATAAAATAATAAAATAATATAAAATTAAAATAATAATTATTAATATTATTATTATTTAATACATTTATTTAATTATTAATAATTTATTTTAATTAACATTATTATTTTATAAATTAATTTTACATATTATTTTTATTTAATATTTAAACATTTATATTATTAATATTAATAACAAATTTATAATATTATTATTTATTTTATTATTATATTATATTATTATAAAACCTAAAATTTCAAATCATGTATTTTATTAATTCTGATTAATAAGAAAAAAATAGATAAAAAATAAATAATTCCTATGTGACTTTCTTTCTTCTCCCTCTCCTTTCTCTACACTTATGAGAAGGAAACTTCACCCTCGAGCCATCTACTCCCCCGTCCTCTTGCACTCTCATTAATCAGCTGATACAAATAAGGGGTGACTGAGACATCCATCGTCCACTACCGTCCACCCCTAAACAAACACTACCTTAATGTTTTTTTGAACAAAGAGTGGTGATGGGTTTAGATTAAGAAAAATGAAAGAATTGAAACAAATCAACAAAATTGAAGTTTGGGTTTGCATTTTCATCCCTTTTATTTTTTATTTTATAAATAAATCAAATCATTTGATCTACTCACAATATAAAATTAAATTTAGCATGTAGTAATTTTCCCAAGTCATCGTAGGTAAATTATGTAAAAATTAGCGTTTAAATTGGAATGATCTACTAATACTTCGATTAAAATCACTGATTTTAAAATATTAAAAGATTGGATGTCTTTATTTAAAAAAAATCAACTGAATAAAGGTATTTCTAATGAAAATAACTCACATATATTAAAACAATATTATTTGGGATCTTCATATATTAAAAAATGTTATTGTGATCTTTATATATTGAAAAATGTATGTATTTATTTTTTTACCATCTATCATCTAAAGTTACCACTGGATTTCCATGGATTTGTGGATTTACAGTAAAAGAGTATCCTTCAACAAAATCAATGTCCAGAGTAAACAATTATTTGGCAGAAGTTATGTTATGAGTATGCAAAAGAAAAAGAAAGAACAAGTGCTTAGATTATGATGAATGGACAAAAAGCATGGTCAGCTCTTCAATGACCTCCACCATGGTTGGCCTTTGCTCTGGCAGTTCATGGGTGCACCCAATTGCAAGCTTTGAAAGAATTGCAGCTTCAGATTTAGAATAATCTCCCTTCAGATTTGTGTCAACAAAATCTTCAAATTTAAAAGCTTCAACTGCCGCCCGGATTGAACCCCCTATCAATGCCTTTCCAGAGAGAAGTTGAAGGACAATAACCCCAAATGCGTATATATCACTCTTCTCAGTAAAGCATCCAGTAGTAATATATTCTGGTGCCAGGTATCCCATGGCAGCACTTGCTTTAAGAGCTGAGAAAACTACATCATCTGCAAGAAGCTTGGGGAGCCCAGCATCCATGATCAAGGGGTTAAATTCATTGTCTAGAATAACCTTTTCAACTGAAACGTTTTGGTGTACTATTGTGGGCTTGCTTGCTTCGTTGCTGTGCAAATAACCAATTCCTGCTCATAAAGGAAAACTCAATATCAAACACAAGAAAATATTGAGTCATTATCTACAATGTTGGAACATGATGAAGAACACATATAAGAAATAAGAACATTTTATAAGTTAAATTTATAAGGATAGGTTAAATTTATAGATCAAATTTATTAGGCTGAGTTTGACTTTCCAAGATTTTGAGAAAAATAACATATCATGTACAGATTAATCAAGATCATGATGAGCAAATTAGTCGCAATTACAATGATGATTCTGCACTACTTAATAATTTTGTCTAGAGTTCAGATAGTTTGCACGAGTTTCCCTGCTAAAACTTCATTACTTTAATTGTAAAATAAAGTAGACACTATCTAGAGTAGCATCTGATGCAGAAATGAGAGAAGGGAAAAGAGCGAACCTTTTGCAATACCCCTGATGATAGAAACCCTCTTGGACCATTCAAGTACACTGTCACTTCCATCTTCCTTGTCAAGATATTGAGACAGATTACCCCTGGTGGCAAAGTCGTAGACAAAATACCATTCCCCTCTGCTTCTTGAGTAACAGAAACCTTTCATCTTAACAATATTTTCATGTCTCAGAGTGGTTAATAGGATCAACCCCTTCAAAAATTCATCTTCCTCGGTTTTGCAGCAAGTCACGCTAATGCTTCTAATAGCCACAAGAGAACCGTCTCTATGAACACCTTTATAGACTGCTGAGAGTTTGCTCTTACCCAATAGATTGGCCTCAGAAAGGTGCTGCGTTGCTGATTCTATCTCATCAATATTAAATCTAAAACGGTGCAAATATTCAAGGGATAATCCATTTGCATTTTGACCATCAGCCGGTGAGTCCATACCATTATAATAATTCTCAAGATTAACAAGTGGAGATGAACTTCTATAGAAATCTTTAGGCAGGTAAGGACTAAGTTGGCTTTCAGAACAATCTGATGTGTTCCTAACCCTCTCCCTTTGGCGGCGGTATCTGACAAATATGAAAATTCCAGAGCTTAAGAATGTAATTATGGTAGTTGTAACACTTGCTGCAATGACAAGATGAAGAAACCCTCTTGATTTTGAGCAATGGATCTGGTTACTCTGCGAGTGGGTATTTGCAGGATTCGTCAAAGTTACTGAGGGATTATTATTTAAGGATATATTTGGGGAACTAATCTGACCAATGCCTAATATTTTATCACTGTTGCAAGCTTTCAAAGTAGAAAACCCTACTGCGCAGAGATCTGGGTTGTTTTCACCTTTGAATCCTTCCCCTAATCTCTTCAATGCTTCATTTTCATTTTAAAGTAGAATCAGTATACATCCAAATGTATAAAACCAGTTGAATAGTAAAATAAGAATAAAGGCATACCAGAAGGAACAGTCCCTGAAAGAGAATTGTTTTGAATATCTAGAACTTCCAAGTTTGCAATATCAGCTAGTGTTGCAGGGATTATGCCATTGAAGTTGTTAGAGCTCAAATATAGCATCTTTAGCTTCTCCAAGCTACCCAAGGTTAGAGGAATCTGACCAGTTAATTTGTTATGTTGCAAAGACATAGCATTAAGCTGCTTCAATGAACCCAGTTCCTTAGGTATCTTCCCCTCTAACTGGTTATAGCCTAACTGCAGCACTAAAAGAATGAAGAGCAAGGGAATTTGGATTAACATAAAGCACTCTAACTAAAACCTCTCAAACTTGATACCAGGTACTGGTAGGATCGTTAAAAATCAATTACAAGGGGACTAATTAGGTTCATTCACTTTTAACACAAGTGGACTGAATAATGCATACTAAAAAATAAGCATGGAATGCAGAAGTACATTTACAGTTCTGATCACGCAACTTGGAAGCTGGACTAAGTCAAATCCATATCATAATAGTTGTCACGCAACTTAACTGACAGAGTGTTCGGCTCATAATTCACATAATTTAAACCAATACAATTCCTTTCCCCTTTAAAGGTATTCAACTCGAAGCAATTAATAGAATTTAAGAATATGCAATGAAGCTTCGTTTTCTGTAGATAACTTGATGCACCAAACTAAAGGATAAACTAACACAAAACTATATACTAACCTTGGAGGCTAGTCATGTTCCCGATATCAGGAGGAATAGTTCCAGATAGATAATTAACATTGAGATAGAGGTCGAGCAATTCTTTTAGATTTGCAATCTCTCTGGGTATGTCCCCAGAGAGACGGTTGAATTGTAGGTATAGACCTGACAAGCATCTGAGTTCAGCCACTGCTGGAGAGACACGGCCAGAAAGACCTCTTCCTGGCAATGATATATTGGCCACTTTGTTATGCTGGTTGCACGCAACCCCCAAGAACGAACCACTGCATGGATCACCATCACTGGTCCATGAGCCAAGGAGCGTGTCCTCTGGGTCCAGAGATTTTTTGAGGTCCATCAGAGCTCTTAGCTCTGCATTTCCACGAACCAGGTGTGAACTGGAAAGTGCAACCAACAGACACAGAAGGAGGAGATGAAGGAAATTCATTTCCAGTTCTGGAGGGAAAATTCTCCAGAACTAAACAGAAAGAGAGGCACTCATGTGAGTTTTTGTCTCAAAGATTCTAAGTGTGGTTTGGGGTTGTTGGTCAATAGTCACCCAGCATGACTTTGTTAGTCTTTGTTTTGTAGATTTCATCTAAGACACTGAATGTGATAACTTAGTTTGTGCTTGTGCATAGAGAATGAAGTGGAGAAAGGGAACGGTTTGAAAGAGAGAAAATATGAAATTAATTAACTTTATGAGTTGCTGACAGACAGGTTGGTACACACTGCATTTCCAAGAAGAGATGACGGTCAGCAGAGGATGGTTGCCACTGTACACAGAGCGTTTTTCTGCAGTAGAATATTAAAGCAATAATGAATGATTTTGGTAGTGTGGACCACCTCACTTTGACTATTTGTTTTTCAACTTTCCCATTTGACTATAAAAAATGAAAGTGTTGCTAGCTAAATATGATTTTTTTTCTTTCTTTGTAAATAAATTATCTAGTTTAATTTAGGAACTTACATTGTAAGGAGGAGAGAAATATTATCTTTTTTTTATATCAATTTACGTGACAAGACGAAGCATGATAATAGTGGCATGATATCACTCACCATGATATGTGAATTTAAATATAAACTAAATCATTGTATTATTTTGAACGAAGATAGATAAAATGTATAAATGAATATGATGGTTAGAAGAATTAGTGTGAAAAAGGAGAAACGTGTGGATGATTGTAGTAGCTAAGCTTAAATTATGGCTTTAGAAAGGCATATTTTGCCATGATTAAATATTTTGAAGTGGAAAAAGGGAGGGTAGTGGTGAGTGAGTGATGATCCTTTTCAATGCTCTCCACTTTACCAAACACCATTTGGCATTTGGCCATTAGTATGAATAAAGTATAATTTTGTTTATAAGAGAAAGTTTTGGTACTGCTATGGGAAAAACTAATGGCGGACTTTCCATTTTGTTTTTGTTTGTTTGTGGTGAAAGAGACGTTAGTTGTCCTCAAGTCAAGACTACATCAAACTTAAAAATCATGTTGCCACTCAATCTCTGCCACCATTCTCGATACCATTGGGATAAGGAAACATACACAGGTCTAGCAAAATTCAGACAGAATATTTGTAAAAGAAAAATTAAAATAATTTACACCTATTTATATATATATAAACTTTTTAACATATTTTCTCACACATACGATAATTTGTATATGAAATTGTATATTTATAAATTATCTTATAAATTTAACAAATTTTTATTATGGTAAATTTTAAATTATTTTAATTAATATTATATTAATATCAGTCTTATCATTTAAATATTTCGTAACAAATTCACATTATTTTAGGAACAAATTAGCGTCACACTTGAAGAGAGAACCACATTAGACTTCAGAACAATACCTGCATTAGGCACAATAGTAGACTTTTTAGCGACAACATCATCCACCAGAGTAACATCTATTAGATGCCATGTAATGCAACATTTTTGTCCAAAGCCAACTCACTTGAGTAGTACAATTGGTCACTGCCACTACATTTTCTAAACCGGAAAGGGAATCAAAACAATTTTCCAAGGTCAGATCATTAGAGACAGTTTTAGATGGAACTCTTTTGTCAATAATAGGCAGAGAATCCTTTTCTTGTATCAAATCTTTTGACTCATGAACACTCTCCAACAAAGGCATATCAACAAAAATATCATCCTAAGATCCGAACCTAGTCCTTATATCATCAATAGGGTTAGCAACAACAAATAATTTTTATTAACTTTCTGAACTACAACAACAAGAGGTACAACGATATCCTTAACAGATACAACAACATCAGAATATGAAAAAAATTCTTAACAGATTGTTAATTTTGTATATTTCACCAAATAATGAGATTCACAACAAATCTCATCAAGATGACAAATGATCATACACATATAGTGTGTGTCTAAAGTCATTCCATACAAATTATTTCGTATGTAAAATATATTATCATTGCTTTTATTATTACTATTAATATTAATATAATGATAGTAACATTAAAAAAATATTAATAATAATAATATGCATAATCATTATATACTGATTTGTATTTAGTCATTAAATATGAATATTCTGTATATATATTTTTTATATTATTATTATTTTTTCATATAAATAATATTAAAATTAATAAAATAATAATAATAATGTATCTAATCATTAAATTATTTTTGTAAGTATTGCAAATAGTGATTACATTAAGATTATTTCGTATATAGATTTTTATAAATTATTGTTATTTTTATTATTATTATTATTAGTAATAATATTATTTATTATAATAATAATATTACTTTATTAATAAAATAATACTAATGTTATTATTATTTTAGTAATAATAATACTAATATTAATTAATAATAATATTATTTTTATTTTTTTAATAATATTAATCTTAATATTATTAATATGAATATTAATATTAATGTATTATTATTAATATGAATATTAATATTAATGTATTATTATTAATAATATTAATATTATCATTTGTGTTAATATATTTTTTGTTATTATTAAAAATATTACTAATAATATTTCTATTACTATTTTTAATATTAATAGTAATAATAATAATCATAATAATAATAATATTATCAATATTGATATTAATAATTATAATAATAATAGTTATTATAATAATAATAATAATAACCATAATATAATAACTAAGTTTGTTTTAGTGTAATGATTAGATGTTGTATCTTAATTCATAGACTGAGTTTGATTCCCTTCAACATTAAATTGTTAGTAACAATAGTAAAAATAATAATATACATTACAATACGGGCCAATAATAACGTTTAAACTCTTTGTATAGCGTAAATAGCAAGATTATTTATTAAAGTAAAATAAGCGTTCATTCTTGTTTTATAATCCCTTAGTTTATTTTGGTAAATATAAAATTAAATGTAATAATTTGTGCTCTGAACTGCAATTTGTGGTGTGATAACAAGATGTGGCTAATCCATGAGTTAATATTATTAATTTAATTTATTTTAAAGTGAGACATTGGGGGAAACTAGAAAAGGAGAGTTGGATTGATTTTAGGATTAGACGAGAAAAGGAGTAAAGTTGAGAAAAAATGGGTAAAGACTTAAGCGATGAACAAGTTAGCGCGATGAAGGAAGCTTTCACGTTGTTCGATACAAACCGTAATGGTCGGATCGCTCCATCGGAGCTTGGTATCTTGATGCGATCTTTGGGTGGGAACCCAACCGAAGCCCAATTAAAGGCCATTGTGGCTGAAGAAAAACTCACCAGTCCCTTTGATTTCTCACAGTTTTTGGATCTAATGGCAAAACATTTGAAGGTTGAGCCTTTCGATCGTCAGCTTCGTGATGCCTTCAAGGTCATCGACAAGGATTCCACTGGCTTCGTCTCTGTCACTGAGCTTCGTCATATTCTCACCTGCATTGGTGAAAAACTCGAACCTTCTGAGTTTGACGAATGGATCAATGACGCTAGTGTCATCACTGATGGTAAGATCCGCTACGAAGATTTCATCACCAAAATGATCGCTAAGTGAGATCAAATTGCCCATTCTATTTCTTTTCAATTCAGATTCATTGTCATTTATTTCTCATGTAACGTCCATTTTCTTCACTGAACCAATTCCTTAATTCAGTTATCTTTAAATGTTTTCATTTAGTAATTTACTATTACTATGGTTAGTAATTAATAAGGTTGTTTATACTAGTTATAATTGTTTCTCTGCTATAATTCAAGAAATGTGTACGATTGTTCAACATCATAGGAATTATTCGTTCTTGTCTCTGTATATATGTGTATCATCACACTTGAAACATAAATCATTCTATAATGTGTATGAGGAGTGAAGATGGTTGTTTGCGAAATTTAGATTCTCTGTCTCTCTAACTTACGATTCTTGATCATGTTCTTGCCATTTTGAAAACTGCTTCTAAATAAGCCTTAAGTTTGGTCTCGGATGATCTAAAACTATTTATGTCTTGTAAGAAACTTGGATGAGATCCTAAGAGAAAGTGTATTTAAGTTTTTATAATAAAATTTATTACAACAAATAATTATTTAAGATACATATATAATGGATAGTTTCAACTAGATCTCTACCATAAGAATCTGAGTTATTGTTAAGGTAAGTATGTATATGGTTTTGTAATGTAAGGTTGAATAAGATTGAAATATAACTTTTGTCCTCGTGAAAATAGCATTGGTCATTAGGTTTATGATTTTGATTTGATAGTAATAAGTCTATGATTGTTTAGAAGTTATGGTCACTTAATGTTTTGTCGTGAAAAATACTGGTAGAGTATTCATTTTCAGATAATAAAATTACCCATGTTACTAAAATTAACCCACAGTTAGAAATGGATTGGAAGGATTATGCCATGGACTAAAATTAACCCACAGTTAGAAATGGATTAGAAGGATTATGCCATGGACAATATGAAGTTGGGGCTAAGTTCTGAGATTAAGTTTTAGATATTGTAGAAGTGACAACGCAATGTATTTTAGAGTTATTTATGTTGTTTTGTTACATATCATTTATTGTGCTTCTTCGGATCAACACGAGTTAGAGATGGTTGTGGTGTTAGTGTAAAATCAACTTAATGGTGTTAGTATATTCATGTGTGGGTGTTTAACAAGCATTTGAATTGTGAAGTGGGTTTGTTATGCAATTTTTTAGTTCTCTATTCGGAAGATTGTATGCGTAAGATTGTTAATTAATTTAAGTGCACTAATGAAAGTTAATAAATAGGGATATGATTGTTAAACCACTAATACTTGAAAAATATTTATCTTTATTACAAGTTTAACACTCATCAATTATATGTACCATACAAAACTAATTTGATCTCAATTTTGTAAATTGAAATCAGCAATAGAGACAAATATAATTATACAATGATGAATACAATTATACAACCTTACGTTTTTTCCTATTATATATATATATATATATATATATATATATGTGCGCATATTCTAAAATTACTAAAATTGATTCCTTAAATATAACTTATCTAAAAGTATTTTTTTAATATTGATCTTGAAACAGAACAAACATCCTAACATTATGAATGGATGTTAGATACAATTGATATATTGAATTTTTGTTCCTAGTATTTTAATATGTTAATTGATCTTATCCATTCTACAATCTAAAATATAATCATCACACAAAATTAAATCAAATGAAAATAAACATATATATATATATATAATTGGAATATTTCAAATAATATAAATTACATTCAATCCAATGTGAAGGTCTAATTGAAAGATTACAAGTAGAAAATCTTACAAAAATATAATAGGAGGACAATCCTTTGCACATTCCAAGCTTTCTTTTCTTTATTTTTAGTTCCTTTTGCTCACTCTCTTAGTTCTTTGCAACTCCTTCAACTATTATATGTTTGAAAATTAATTATTTTTTCTCAAGCAATATACGTTAACTTGAGTGAAAAAAAATGATGTCGAAACCACACTTCTCATTTTAACCATTTTTTTCTCAACTAATAAAGTCTTATTCAAGCAATTTTTTCTAAACTTGTACGGATGTTTTTGTCTTCATATTTTACTTTTTTTTTTCACTTACTGAATCTTATTAATTTTTCATTTATTTGTTTGAATATTCTCTCATTTTTAGTTTTAAATATTTTTGGTGCTAAGTCTTGCATAAGTATTTACAATATTTTATTCTAACTCAAGAGAAATTATAATAAAAATTTAAAATAATTAATTATTATTTGCCAACTTCAATTTTATATATTTTTACTGAAATTTGATACTTATAAAAAAATGAGGGATATAGGAGCACAGAACATAAAGATATTACATGTGAGTTTTTTCAGAATTTTGTTGTCATAATTTTTACTTTTAAAAAATTAATGGACTCATTGAAGAATATTTCTATATTTATTCAAACATACACCTCCTATATTAATTAAATATTTTTTTTATTTAAAATATTATTTTTAATAGTTTTTAACTTATTTCAATTTTTGGCAACAATTTATCCCATGAAATTTGTATTTTACCATTTTACCCTTTACAATAATAATGAAAAATCCTAATTTTCAGACCTTGTTTATGACTCTGATTTATTATTACTATTATTATTATTATTATTATTATTATTATTATTATTATTATTATTATTATTATATTATTATTATTATTATTTTATTGTTACACTTTTTTAAAATATTGATTTAATGAAACACTTGTTTGTTTTTAAATTTTTATTTTATTTTTACTAATATTTTTATTTATTAAGAAATTATAATGAAGTATTTTACATAAATATTCCTTGAAATTTAATTGATACAAAATTTTTTATTAAAAAGTTTAAAATAAATTAAAAATATACAAATCTATAATTATTAAAAACATATAATTGTTTAATATTCAAATATTTTATTTAATATTTACTCATATCTTCATTTGTTATTTTACATAATTTTGTTAAATAAACATATTTATTTTTAAAAAATTTAGCAATATCTATGATCTATAACCTTATAATCGGGTATTTGTTTCAATCTTTTTTTAGTGTAGATATTCTGTTAGTGATTTTACTTTTACAAACAAAACCAGTTTTATTCATTTTATTATCTATAATTTATAATAATTATAATGATTTTTTTAAACTGTTTTTAGAATACACATTAGGCTATCAATTTTACCTTTATAAACACAATCAATTATATATATATATATATATATATTACATACAACAATTATAATTAAGTTATTTTTTAACACACCCAATTTTTATTGTATTAAAACATTATAATTTTAAAAAAAATGTATTATAAGAATAAAAGTTAAGGAGTTATACAGTAATTCTCGGGTTGAAGAATTAGAAAATTACTTTTGGGTTGAAAGATTATAGGTTATATATTTAATTAAATAATAGAATTATTTTAATTAAATAAAAGATAATATAATATACTTAAAAATGACAAAAAATATAAAAAAAAGTATTTTATATAATGGAATAGTAAAAACCTACTTAAAATGGATATGTGTAGTTATAGTATTATAAAAGTTAATAAAATATATTTAATTATAATTATTTTTACATTAATTTTTTTATAATTCTAATATAAATTTTAGTAATTATTCGGAGGTGGTTGTTTCTTTTATAAATAATAGACACGGCGCGGATTATAGGGTTTCAGAGTGGTGGAGTGTGCAGAAGAGCGTCGCAACCCTAATCAGAAGAAGCACAGCTTCATCTAAGTCACAGCACCAGCCATGGGTCGTATGCACAGCCGCGGGTTCGTACCAATCTGTCAATTTCTTTCATCAATTTCGTTCTATTCCTTCTCATTATTCAAAATCAAAGGTTTTTTTTTGCTTTTGTTTCAGTAAGGGTATATCCTCTTCTGCTTTGCCCTACAAAAGGACACCTCCCAGTTGGCTTAAGATCTCTTCGCAAGATGTAGCTCTCTATTTCTATGTGCTTTTGTTCAAAGATTATATTTTTATTTCATTGTATCTTGTTTGTTTACCTTTTTTTTTATTATGTAATCTGTTTTTCTAATCTTTTAAGTTTCCTAGGTGGAAGAAAATATCTGTAAGTTCGCGAAGAAGGGTTTAACCCCATCGCAGATTGGTGTCATTCTTCGAGATTCTCATGGTATTGCTCAGGTGAAGAGCGTCACTGGCAGCAAAATCCTTCGGATCCTCAAAGCTCATGGTTTGTTCTTACTCTCTTTTATAATGCTTACAGTTTATTTTGTTTTTTATGGGATTGTTATATTGAGAATGCTACTGGATAGTTGTAAGGAAGAGAGATAGAAGGAAATAGAAAGAAAATGAAGCAAAGTGATAGATGTTGAGTGATGTGAATGGTAAAAGAAGAGTGAGATAGGAAGAAAAATGTGTATGTGTTTATAGTTACCCTACTAATAATAATGATGAAAAATGTTTTGGTATTTGTTGTCAGCACTTGCCCCTGAAATTCCAGAGGATCTGTACCATTTGATTAAGAAGGCAGTTTCAATTAGGAAGCATCTGGAGAGAAACAGAAAGGACAAGGACTCCAAGTTTAGGTTGATTCTCGTGGAGAGCAGAATCCACCGTCTTGCTCGCTACTACAAGAAGACTAAGAAGCTCCCACCTGTTTGGAAGTAGTAAGTGCCTTCAAACCCCTCACCTGTTTGTTGCACTGATGACTATTTTGCTATAATTTTATTAATGCTTTTATGTTGTGAGTAATGGAATGGAAGTCAAAGGAGCATTCCTTGTATCTTTCAGTTTTAAGTTGTTAAATTTCTGTGTACCAAACAATTTGATTCTTTTTTGCTAGCACGTTTTAAGTATTTAATTGAGATGAGCGGCGTAAATAACCATTCAGCTTATCATTTGTTTTTTAGATTTGTTATCTAATGGTCAAAACTGATAAAGGTGTCATGCTGCTAAACATTTTCCTAGAAGTACTTGATATCATTTGGATGTTTCGTAGAAATGAATATTTTCTAATTGAATTTCTATTGATGTTCATTGCTTATGTATTTGTAATCTGAAATCCAATATTGTCTTTTGCTTTTACCTGTTTGCACTGTCCCTATCCTGCTAATGGCTTGTAATATTTGCAGTGAATCAACAACCGCTAGCACTCTGGTTGCTTAGAGAATGTATGCACCTTGAATGGGTTTTACTGCTTTGCGGTAGCTGTTGAGGTAGCAATTTGCCAGATCATTTTGATGTTTATTTGAAGACTGGATAGGTAACGTGGTCTTAGTTTTGCTAAGAACTTGTGGTTAGACTGAGAAAGATACTTCCAAGTAGTTTAAGTTAATTTATCAATGTGGTGTTTTTATTTTATTTTAGCTGTTGGAGGTTGTCTGTTTAAAGAGATGGCTGACTGCGGATTTTGGTTTTAATTTCGAGTAATATATGCTGAGAAGTTTTGCCTTTTGAAGGATCGCCAAGTTTACTGCTCTCTAGTACGATATATTTGTGCATACAATTGGTTTCCGACACTGTTGGCTAAAATCAGATCTCCACAAATGCTAGTGAAAGTTATTAATATTAGTCTTAGGCTGCTTTTTAATACTGAAGTTTTTGAAAACTAAACCCCCAAATATTATGGATCCAAATTGAATTCTAGTTTATTTGTGAATAACCCATTCTGCTACTTATATCATATAATACTTTTCAATTGATGTATTATGTGAATTTGGATTATTTAAAAAGCAAGAGCGTTTTAAACAAACAGAAAATAATAATAACTTAATTAATAAATTAATTGTTAAACTTATGATTAATTTTAATTGTTAAATTATATTTAAATTATATTTAAATTTATCATAAATCTTAATCATTACTTTTTAATTAATAATTATGAACATACTTATTTCTAAACTTATTATGGTGTATACTTTTGACTATAATACATTCCACTAGTTTCTCATTGTTTTTGTTCTATAAAAAAAGGAGCATTATTTGGTTGAAGCCTGTAAGTTATAATTTCTTTCTATGATATGCCCTTAGGATCTTGTTTAACGCACTCCCATAATTACTAACTGCAATCCTAGACCTATGTTCTCCATCCCATTGCATTCAGAGATAGTGGTTTTGAAAGCTTGTTCTGATCAACTATCATTTAGGTTCCACAGTTTTTTAGGAAATTCTGTTATAAAAGTATGGTTTCAGTGTGTATTTTAACTGTCCTGGTGGACTACTTTTTCTGAAAAAATCGTTTTAGAAATAAATAGTGTCATATGCACAATCTACAAAATAAATAGATTCTGCAAACCATCATCATTATCCCCTTCAAATAATTAGTGTCATATGTGAACTAGATGACACTTACATTGCTGTACTTTAAAATTTAAAATTTCAATTTTCAAAAAAACAATTTTTGGAACACATGAAATACATTTTAAAATAAATTTTCTTGAACAAAATATTCAAATAAATTTTACAGAATATATATGATAGCTTCTTAAACTAATTTTCTAAAACTATTTTTTTCAGAAAAAGTAGTCCAGGGCAGTTAAAATACACACTGAAACCACACTTTTATAACAGAATTTTCTAAAAAAAGTGTGCAACCTAAATGATAGCTGATCAGAACAAGCTTTCAAAACAACTATCTCTCTCTTCTTCACAAAGGGTGTGTTTGGATTGGGGAGAGGATTGGAAGAAGTGGATTTGGAGTGTTTTGAGAGGAAAGTGTAAAGAAAGTAAGTTGTTTGGATTAGGATATAATAGAGTGGATTTGTAAAGAAAGTTTATTGAAGTTTGTAAAGAGATTTTTATTTTTTTTTAAATTGTGTAAAATATAAGTTTACAAATTTACCTTTTTTTAAAAAAATATTTAAATAATAAAAGATGAGATATTTTTGTATAAATTTTAGTTAATTAAAATTTTATAAATATATATAAAAAATATTTTCATAAAATCAAATTAAATAAAAATAAAAATTAATTTTTATTACTGTTAATATTATTATTTAATAAATTTATTTTAATTATTATTAAATATGTAATTTATTTTTATTATTATTATTATTGTTTTTAATTTATTCTTCTTCTTATTATTATTATTATTTAAAAAGATTATTTGTTACTAGTATTATTTATAATTTTATTATTTTTTATATATTATTCCTATTTTAAATTTTAAATATATTACTAATTTATTTTCTTTTACTATTATTATATAAATATATTTATATTATTATTATATAAAATATAAGTTTATAAATTTATCCTTATCTTTAAGAATATTTAAATAATAAAATATAAGATATTTTTGTGTAAATTTAAATTAATTAAAATATTTGATATAAAAAAATATTTATTTTTATTATAAATACATATAATAAAATATTTATATTTTTATATTCATAAATTTATTTTTTAGAATTGAAAATTTTGTAAATTTATTTATCTTTTTATTTTTTAAATTTGGTTATGTTTTAAAAATTAAAAAATAACTATGAGCAAAGTAGGAAAAATAGATGTTATGTGTCTTTCTCCTCTATTCTGTGAAGTTTCTTGGCTTATATGCAAAGAATACATTTCAATGAATCATAGCATTTCTTCGCTTGCAAATCTATGCCAATTTGTTGAAAGAAACATAAATTTTCTCGCAAATCTTTCTTCGACTACAGTAAATGGATAGAAACAAAGAGAGACTACAGTAAATGGATAGAAACAAAGAGAGCAAAAGAGTGCAATGCGATGGAGAACATAGGTTTAAGGGTGGTGACAGTGGCATAGTGCACGAAAGAGGATAATTTAAACCTTTTCTTTTAATATAGCATTGTAGTTAGTAATTATAGCAGTGTATTAAACAAAAGCCTAAGGACATATCATAGAAAGAAATTATAACTTATAGGCTTTGACCGAATAATGCTCCTTTTTTATAGAACAAAAATATAAAAATATTTTTTATTTTTCTTTATTTTGGATTGTATAATTCAGATTGTATAATCTGAAAGGGATTTCAAATTACTATTCTGCAATGGTTTATGGTTTATATGCAAACTATGTGCTAACTTGGTGAATAACCAATTCCTATCGAGAAACTTGAGTGATTATTTTAAATTAGATTTTTCCTTTTCATCGTATTTTTTATTGATAAAATTCGAATGCCAAACTTTGTCTAAGAAATTCAAAATCATTCATATCAATCATTGTAACGGTTTATCATCAATCTTCCTAGCCTGTTACACGATTTAAAAAACTGCATTATGTAGATAAAAAGGTAGAATTTTTAAATGATCACTATCCGACTTCACAGATAAAGGAAGAATCTTTCAAAAAAATATACAGGGGAAGAATTTTCACAAAACATTTCTGGGTCACGTAAATACTTGAAACGTAAATATAAAATTTGATGATTTATCAGCATCGCGATCTCAAGTTCATCCAGTTAAAGGAAATCAGACATGCAATCCACAATACGGTTCATCTTCATAAATTCGTTTCACACCCTCGGTTCTCATGACACTGTATATCTAAAAGAATTCCGACTTACACAACTTGCCTAAATTCTGAAGAATAGTTCCAGATAATGTACAGTGAACTGATGTAATGAAGAAGATGAAAAGTAGCAATATATTCCCACACGAAATGTACAGAAGTTCCTGGAGGCACAATGTTCTTTCTCCTTGTGAATCCACCAGGAAGGGCATATAAGGCGGGTTCATGATCCAAGTGGCAACATTCTGAACTATCAAGTGGCTGCTTGTCTAAATTACTGGATCCTGAGCTTTCTGGGGTAGGATTGATCTCGTATTTAGCAGGTGAATTCTCTGAGCCCCCTCTATCATCTTCGTGGGACTTGTCAAAGTCATCTTCGTTACTCTCTTTGCTAGGACTTCCTCCAAGATCACCTTTAGGTATGTTGTGAACCAAATCTGGCCGAGCTTCCACACCAACACGCCTGAGGTGTAACTGCCATGATGATATAGACATGTTAAAACATAAACCAATGAGCCCAAGACTGTCAGAATAAATCCCATGTAAATTAAGAAAGTCAAATACTACATATACCTGAAGATGCAAGTTCACTTCATCGGGTCTCGAAAGAAATGGAAAATCTCCACCTGTTTTCAAATATGCGCGCCTTGCCTCGGGATATCTTTCACCCAGTTGATCTTTAAGTTGTTGAGGAATTGCACAGTAGTCATTAGTCTTTAAGAAAGGAGAAAGATCATGTACAAGGACGAAAGTGGAGTGTTGTTAAAAACTTTGTACCATACCACTCTTCCATAATTATAATGATGACGATAAAACAGTGACACATTATCATCACACAATGGTACAGGCAAAATGTACTGATGGTGCATTGTAGAAATTACCGGTAGCAGCAGAATTTAACATATCTAGAGCGGAATAGTATTACTAAAAACAGAGCTTGTACACGGCACATGAAATAAAAAAGATTACTATTGATCTAGAGATTCGACAATTAAATTTTTAAGAAAGAAAAGAGCTATATAACTTGAGATGACATACATCCATTATAGTGATAAATGAATCTGAAAGAAGAAGAGGTCCCACTGAAGCATCATCAGTTGTCAGCGACAATCTGGAGGCCAAATCTTCTCTGGAGAGGGTCTCCACCTGAATCAAGTAAACAAACAATCTATTTAACACAATAAACGCAAACCCTTCTAAGAAATGGGATATAGATTAGCATTTAAAGGAAATATAGTGCCTGATGATAGTTGATTAATCTCGCAGTCTGAAGAATGGAGGAAACTCTTTATTTATTGTCTAAAAACAAAAATTCTTTCGTACTGAGGCAAAATAGGAGATTGCTAATAAGCATTGGATTATGGAAAAAAAAAATATTACCTGAGAAACAACAAAGTCCACTGAATCTGCAATAAATGGTTCATGGTGACCGTCTCGAATTCCTGTCAACACATACCGCTTCAGCAAAAAGGAAGGAGTCCAACTAACACTGTAAATGCAATAGAAAAGCTGGATCAATAGGTGGAAAACAAAATACATCTAATGAAGAATTATCAGCGAGGAAGTATAACAAGAAATTCCCAAGCGGGACAGATGATACATTTTTTGTTGGCCAAAATGTTTAAGGGGAGGGGTTCATTATTCTGAGGTGGGCTATACCGTATGTATCAGCAACAGCAAGTGATCACTAAGTAATCATGGATGATGCTTAGTTTAACGGAATATTACAGAAATAAATATGTAATTTTGAAGATATCATTCTAGTTTCCTTGTGACTACCTATCATAATTTCTTGGCAGTGCATATAGTTGTCCAAGGCGTATAGGTTTAGGTAAAGTAATCATTGATGCTTTTATTTGCTACGAACTCCACTACGTGACACACAATGCAGTTTATCTTTCATAAATAAAAAGGACACGACGGCAGATAGTTTTGCTAATTTCTACTCTTTACTATAGAATCAGAGAAAAGTACATGGGAGCCCATGGAATTGCAGCAGAGAAACTCCGGGTCTCCAAAAATGTGTTTGATAGAACTAACGACCGAACTCTTCTAGGACGATGCTGTGCAAATAGTTGGGCTAGAAAGCCTCCAAGTGATGTACCATAAAGATGTATCTGCAAGAAAGATTAAACTAATTTACTGAACATTTTCTCAAGTTTATCAAAGCTGTCACAAAATTATAGATTCAAAAGATGACATTACATTGACTGACATTTAGACCAGTTGAACTTAGTGAAGAGATTTGTTGTGTTACTAAAATCATGGGTGGTGTACGGCATATTTTATACTCAATTTCATGAACATATTAAAATCATATATCATTTGGTTGTGTATCGCTGATACTTTTGATAGATTTATCTTCCAGAACAGATTAATTCAACAAGATACAAGTGATGAAAATATAATCAAACAAGAACTTGAGTTTTGACCAAACAGAAAATATATATTTCCAGTGGCGAACGACATCTCACTGAAATGGTTGTGGAAAGAGCATTTGGAATTTTATCAAAATAAACCTAAAAATTTAACTATAGAAAAAACCATGCATGATTATAAGCAGCAACGGAACCATGAAAACATTAAAAGCAGGCTAGCTGGGATTTTATATTTAGGCTTACATGCTGAGGCTTCAAATATAACCCAAAAGAACTTGGCTTCAAAAATCTGGGAAGGAATAACATATATCAATTTAATTAATTATAAGCAATCAGTTCATTGCAATTAACAATTTTCAGTGAGAAAGTTCAAAGAGGCTCAAACTGAATGCTAAGCCTTAAAATATACAGTTCCATATTTGGGCTGACGCTCCAGGATTGTTAGTTGGTTGGGGTTACGATTCAGCTTGGACTTGTAATGTTTGGCCACATTAAATCCTTTATCATGCCACAAATTGTTGGAAATGTTTAGGAACCATTCTCTCCTTTGGGTACATGTGTATAGACATCCTCCACACTATCCAAATTCCATAGTAACATATGACAGCTCCCAACAAAATTATAATGGTGCACAACCAAAGTTAAAAATGATTATTGTATTATATATATGAACCCTAGAGGATTGCAAAACTGAAGAACCTCGAGAGATTTTAAAATAAGTCTGTTTGATAGCAGAACAGCTACGTATGGCATTCCATTAATTGGAATGATTAATGTCTCCAACATGGAATAAAGTTATCAAATTGTTTGATAAGAAAAAAAGTATATGTGGCTTCAAAAACAAACAATTTATAGATTTAGCATCTCAGTAAAATGATAATAGTATAAAGCAAGATGAGTTTGAGATCATACATGGTGAACATCAATAGCATCCAAGAACTTTTCAAATGCTTGAATCCACTCAGTATTATTCCATACACGAGGTATGTCAACAGATATGACCCGGTAACCCTGTAGAAAATAAGGATTAATAAAAAGTAAATACAAGCATACACCCAATCTATAAACAAAATTTAGTCAAATCCTGTTAGTAGGCAACACACAATGAGATTTTATTGTCAGAGCTCAAATTACATTGCTAATGCTCAATATACCCCCTTTCCTTGTTATAAGAGAAGTATATATCTGTTACGAAGATGGAAAGCTAATAGGAATAGGGAAGAAATAAACTCTGAAAATGGTATTCTGATTAAAAGTCGGAATACGAGTTATTCAATTCCCTAAAGAAAAAGGCTATTAATGCTGGAAAAAATAAAAAGGAAAGGAAGTAAAATATATCTCTCAGCTCCCTGAGACCCAAGCCTGTGGCCAAAAAAGAATCGTAGCTAAGCACTACCTTCCCTTTCACCATCAGCATACTCTATAAATCCCATTCTGACCTCTTCCTCTCTCTAACTTCCACGTGTGCCCCCTCTTTGCTCTTCTGCAGTGAAATCTCCATATTTTTGTGCCATGAATGAATTGATCTAGCATTTAGTCTATATCTCCTTTTGGCATGTATTCTTGGGCTCTATCAACCGTGCATAAAACAACAAGAATCTTTTGTGCATGATTTTCTAAAATTCAATCCGTATATTTAGAGTTAAGCTTCATTATAAGTTATGATTAATAAAGATACCTAGTAAACCATTTAAATAGCCAAAACAAGTTTTTCACCAACTATACGGCATCCTGCAGTTACATGAATTTCTAGGTTATTGCTCTCTCGTTTAGCAGAAGAACTGCAGAAAAGCAATTTTGAAGTTAGCTACTTTGTGGCAAGCGAGAGAGAATATCAACTTATAGGAGAAGCTTGGATGTTTCCTTTTCAACAAGCAAAATATTGAAATTCAAGTATGAGTGGGAGTCTAACATTATGTAAAAATAGACAAATTGAATAATGTATAAATGAGAAAGATCCACAAATCTATTATCCTAAGTTTTTGAGTTGAGATAGAGCCATGTTCTCTTGCTTTTTGGCTGGTGATCCATTTTGACTAATATAATTAATTACCTTTTAACATTTTGGGTTGAAAGTGGCGAAATGCTCTGATGTCAATTAAGGTCTCACCAGTGTTTCTGTCGTCGGATTTCCAACACACAACGTCCACAAGTCAAACCTTAACAATTAAGTGCGTGTTTGTAAAACTGTTATCGCACATTCCAATGCAATTGAACGTGACTAGAGAGAAATGGTGAATTGGCATTGAATGGAAGTTAAAGCGTCCAAACAAACACCACTTGAATCAACCACGTAATACTAAGATTAAAACATAAAGTGAAGAGAGTCTTATAAGCGTGCAGATGATTTTAAATAAGTTCCACTATGAATTATTCATTATTGATGTATAAGGAATGAGTGAGAATTAGGTAATTCCAAACCCCAATATAAGGTAGTGCCCCCACTGGAAGGCGATCAGTGGAAACACATTAGATGTGATAATGTTTAGGCAATCAGAATATGCAGTAATACCTTCATGGACAATGACATGATCTGTTTATAATATACATCAGCGGTTCCAGCCGTTCCGGGAAGACATATAAGCGGAGGCACAGCTTTGGGACCGAAATCGTAATATCGCCACTGTTTAGTGCCAATCTGTTAAGAATTTAAAAGTAAGAGATGAAAAGAAGAGTAGAAATTCCAATCTGTTGATTAATAAAGCATGGTATATCGGAATCTAGAGGTAAAACCTAGAAGTGGAATTGGGAGAAAGAAAAGGGAAAAATAGAAACGTACTGGGATTTTGTGAAGAGGGACTTGGGACTTGAAGTGGACGTAATCACCGGGCGCCGAAAAGACGCTTTTCATGGTTAGCACGCTAATTCGCAATGCAAGGGTGGGTGGTTGTTGTCCTCACTGCCACTGCTTATGCCATGCCCATCATCCAATTCCACCTATCTCTATGTTTATGCATTATTGGGATTGCAGGCACGCACATGCCTTCTAACCTATGGACCCCTTCTGTTACGTGAAATTATATGACCTTCACAATTTAATCTATTTACAAAACATAATTAAATATTACACTCACTTTCACTGTTTCCCTTCTTTCTCTTTTTTTTTTTCCTTCATTTTAATTTCCAACCAAAACCAAATATCGTTTTCTATTATGACTTGGTCTAATCTTCATTCCATACAACTATTATTATTTCTTAACAAAAAACAGGTGGTCTCGTTCAGTGTACACAAAGCTTCAAATGGTCATTGAATAGGAGATTAGCGATGTTGTGCATCTTATCTTAATAATAATTATTCTTTCGAATATGCTTAAATTTTAATATTTAAAATAGTAGAGCACCTGTAGATTAATGACCGAATATTCTATATTTTAACCCATTTCTTTTTTTTTTTGCTCGTTATATCCAACTTAAATTCAGAGATGGCCCTCCTTTGAGTGTGATGAGTGAGGCAGCTAACAAAATGAACAAAGCTTGATCAACAGTTTTTGATGCATTGCTTAAATGAATTGATTTTCAACAAGTCATGGTGAAGCTATAAAGAACAACAGTATCAGTCGGCGATTGGTAAGGTCTGCAATTATTACTTCATCTCTTTCCCTTTCGCTCTTCATATAAAAATGGCTCGGATTTGCAAGTTAGAAATCACCTAACTCGCAGAATATCATGTGGGCAGTTGGACTCTCTGAAGAAGGCACATGATGATGAGATCAACAGGCGACCCGACGACCCTTGTAGGGAAAGAAGCTTTCATTTAATCTTTAGAAGAATCATCAGTGAGTCGCCTAAAATGAGGAATGAAGACTTCACAATCCAACTTCACCGGTATGAAGCTTCTTCAATCACTGTCTGCCAACCACGCAACAGTTGCAGCAAGATAGCCTGTCGTAAATCAATCTTTAGCTGACAAATGAAGTTTTACTTACCTTGAACTCCAAAATCAGTTTAAAAAATAGTACAAAAGAAAGAGTTAATAAAAGTCTCTCTGAATGCAAGAATTTTGGGCAACTACGTATCGTAACCCCTCATGTTATTACTACCTGATGAGAGCATTCCGCAAGTCAAAGCGATCGCTGCAGCTCCACTGCCTACTCTACTGATTCATAGTAGGTTGTAACAACTAGCAATTGCAATGTCAATTTACTCGCACATGGACTTCACAAAAGTTTATTTAGAAGTCCAGGAGGTACACTTCATGCCTAGTCGAAGCTGATAAGATTAAGGTCACAAAGCATCTTTATCTGATTTTAAATGCGTTCATGGTTTAAGCTACTCTTGATCCTTCAGAAAACACTAAACTAAGAAAAATATGAAAGAATCGTGTCACGAAGCATTTGATTCAAATTGAAACCATCAAACTTCGTCGCATATAATCACAAACCATCTGACAATAATTTCATAAATGACCAAATACATATTTATCATTTTATCTTGGTTTCATTACCAGTTCATAACGACGGTCAGCTGTTAATGAATCAGTCATCAACCCAAAACAGCAGCCACAGATGGCAGAAACGTTAAATCAAATAGCATTCTGAATGACAGTTCAACAATCCTGCTCATTCAGAGTCACTGAAACATGTATATACATGCACATTTACAACCAATACCACTCTCATCTAACATCCGGAATCTGCACCAAACATATGTCATACCCACAACAGGCCATTCATCAACCAAATAACAAGCTAGTTTAAACCAAAATCAGAGCAAAGCAAGTCCATAAGCACAAATAAGTAAAATATCAATTCGATTCCTAGAGTCTCAACTAAAAAATGTACAATGGCTAACCTAAAAGGCAGGCGGCAGGCATACAAATGAAAATGAAAAAAAAAAAACAAATTACAAGAGAAATGACAGAACAGAACATGATGGTAGACCACCCTAAACCCCTAATACAACTGTAAACCCCCAAATACAATCATCAGCTGGGCACCAAAAGAATAGGGGCAGGGAACAATGACTTGTGCAGCAAAGCAAAAGAATCACATCACCATTCACCAGGAGCTCTTCTTGGAGTAAAATTCAAGGTACCACTTCACAAACTTCCTGAGCCCAGTCTCCAAATCAGTGGTAGGCCTGTAGCCAAGGTCCCTGTGGGCCAAACTAATATTGGCATGAGTGAACTTAACATCTCCATTTGTTGGCATGGGAAGCATCTTCTTCTTCGCTTTCACCTTAAGAAGCTTCTCCAAAATCGCAACAAGCTCACTCACAGGCACAGGGGAAGTATTCCCCAAATTAAAAACCCTCAATTGCGCAGGCCCTTTCTTCTTCCCGCCACTCCCAGTACTCTTCTTGGACGTATCCAAAGCCCCCAAACACCCCTTCACAATATCGTCAATGTAGGTGAAATCCCTTGCCACGGTTCCACCATCGGGGGACTCAAATATCGTAATCTGCTTTCCCTTGAGAATATCCTTCGTGAAGAAGAAATACGCCATGTCGGGCCTGCCCCACGGCCCGTAAACCGTGAAGAACCGAAGACCAGTGATGGCAAGCCCATATATGTGGTTATAGCTGTGAGCGATTTCCTCACCAGCCTTCTTCGACGCGGCGTAGAGACTCGCCGGTTGATCTGTACGGTCCTTCTCCGAGAACGGAACCTTCGAATTGAGCCCGTAGACGGAGCTGGACGAGGCCCAAACCACCGCTGGCTGAGGGTTCGCGTTTTTGCAGGCCTCTAGAAGGTTCACGAAGCCTGCGATGTTACTGTGAACGTAGGATCCAGGGTTCTGCATCGCGTAGCGGACCCCGGCCTGCGCAGCGAGGTGCATGACGTGCGTGAAGGGTACGACGTCGAAGAGCTTGCTGAGAAGCACGGCGTCGTTGAGGTCGCCGTCGACGATGAATACGCCGGCGCGGTCGAGGAGGCGTTGGCGTGCGCGCTTGAGGTTGGGGTCGTAGTAGCGGTTGAAGTTGTCGAGGCCGAGGACTCCATCACCGCGGCGCTTGAGGGCGAGGGAGACGTGCGTTCCAACAAAGCCCGAGGCGCCGGTGACGAGGACGGCGAGGCTGGAGGAGGAGGAGCGGCGCGCGGATTTGGCCACGCGCTTCTCCCAGTGGGAGCCGCCCCAGGAGTCGCCTAGGGCGCGGCGGGGGGAGGCGGAGGGAGACGGCGGAGAGAGGATGAAGAGGAAGAGGATGAATGCGAGAAAGAAGGAGGACCAGAGAGTAAGCTTAGAGAGTGAGGAGTGGATGCGGAGGCGGTGGTGGATGTAAGGGGATTTTTCTGGCTTCAATTTCCCCGGCGTTGAGGGCGCGTTGTGCTCATTCACTTGCGACATTTCATTCAACCCCCACACTTTTCAATGCGCACTGCCAAAGTTTTTTTTTTATCTGATGAAGATGAAGAAGATGATGCTGAGGGATACAAAAGGGTTTCTGTGATTACTTTTTCGTTTTTGCTTCTTTCCACCCCTAACTTAGATGTGTCTTTTATTTATACCACGTTTCCATTAGGATGCTTCCAAAATACGCACGTGGCACCTCTTTTTAAAACTAAGCTTTTATTTAGAAAACAAATATTATTTTTCTTTCTTTTATTTACTTACTTGTTATTGTTTACTCATATTTAAATAATTTAAATAATGGTAGAAAAAATATTTTAATAAATTTTAAATAAAAATGATTGTAAAAAGTTTAACAAATCTTAATTATGTAAAAATTCAAATAATATACCATAAGTTAGTGCAAATTTTGAGCACCTACCTAATATTAAATATAAAAGGTACAAAAAAATAAAATAAGATGAGAAAACAAAATTAAATTACAATAACTGAAAAAAAATACAAAAAATAATATGAATTCATATCAGATCTTTTTCTTTTATATTCGCAATATTCTCTCCAAACTTTTATTTACACTAATGTTCAAATTCTCCAAATTTGTGAAAGTATTTTAATATCATAATGGATCGGAAATACTCATCTAGTTTGTGAATATAGTCTTCAAGTATTGGTTGACTTTAATCGTGAAGATGTTGTTCATCATTTAGGTAAATCCTATATATTGTCATACATTGTTGACATTATTTACATTCAATCTTTTAAGACTTTTTCACTAAAAATTCAGACCAATCTAATTAGATAGATGCATTGAAGGTTAAGTCCAACTACAATAAGTTATCCTATCATACATGTAATAAGAATAATCTAGAAAGAATAACGTATGAAAAAGTCATATCATTTTTTGTGCATTTGATAATATGTTTTATGATATGTAATGATACTAATTAATGAAAATATTTTTTTATGATACATAACATAAAAATGTTTTTAGTATAATAATTATGAAAAATAAACTCAAAATGATTAAACATATAGATTTGTGAATCAAATAGGACTTTTTTTTTAAATTTATAATGCAATTTTAAAACTCTAGTAACATTATCATCATCATCTGTCGGCTGGTTAAGGATTCAGAAGGAATTTCAAGCTTCACAATTCATAAGAACAAAAGCTGTGAAATAAAAAACCCAAAGTTAAATATTTAAAACTTACATAACAACTTGCTTTCTTTGTTTTTTTTATCCTCACAAGAAGAGATTGCTCCCAAACTATCCCTTCCTCCCCCCCATATTTTCGTTACATTTCTACTTAAATAATTAAAAATAAATAAACATTATCTCCCTTTTATAAATAATACACACTCAAAAGCAGGGTCAAACTTCATTTCACTTTTATCAACAATATAAACTCAAAAGCAAAAATACAGGGTTAAAATGCACTGTACAATAAATATGGTTCATAAATAAATAAATCAGTAGCTAATTCTTACCCAAATGTCTTTTGGTCTCATCCAAATATTTTTTACCTTTTTTATGGACAATAAAAACGATAAATGTAAACTACTTTCGGGATGATTCAACCCATATATTAAAAAAAAAATCTTAAGCCAACTCGTCTAACTGGATACTGAGATCTCACCTGAAAGAACAAATCTCTGAAAAAAAACATCGACAAATCATCCTCATACAGACCAAGACACCAGTCAGACAAAAAGAAAAACGTAGCATGAGACTTGACAATGACCAAACCTTTAATTGAATCAAGGCAAAAACTTCTTAAACGTCAGTCACACCCTTATTAAAAATTACATTGTTCATATGCTTTCACAACTCGCTTACCACTGCAATCCAAATCACCGCTCCCCCATACATCCCTGAAGCATTTTCGAGTCTGAATTGAGAAAAATTCAGCAAAGGAACGTTGTGAGGACAAACTGTACTCCAATCCATTCAATGCAATGACTCCAAACTAGCCAAACAAATCTACACTTGAAAAACTAATGTCGACAGGACTCTTCATCCACCCTGCAGAGACTACACAAAGGACTATCTAACACGATCTCACGTTTTTTCAAATTGATCTGGTGGTTATGTTATTCTCCAACACCTTCCAAACAGTAACGAGTGGAGAATGTTGTGCTTTAGACCTCCAAAACTACTTATATATAGTGTGGTTGGCTTGAGGTACATTGGCATGATAAATCTTTTAAGGATTTGAGTTTGGTTTTGGAAACTATTTTCGTATTTGCAATGTAATTTTATAAGGAAAAACTTTAAATCGCTAATTGTAATACATTGCAAAGATGATTATGATCAAAACATTCTTTTTTTCAAATGACTAAAACGTTTGTTGGTATATACTGTCACAAGTTATTATATCATTACATAAAACATAATGTATATGGGGGATTGTTGCAGAGTGAGCAATAAACTCATTTTGGTAAGAAAATCTTGCGATCTTGATAAATTTTTCATTGCAAAAGTAACTGGTGCTGAACTTCTGAAGGCAACAAATCTCCAACCACTTTCATAGATTATTATCACTGCTTCCTTTCCATATATTTAATATTAATGAATATAAATTAATAAATATAAACTTGCATAAAAGAAGTTGTTAATATCCCAGTAGTAGCAATAAATATGTCATACATTATAAAATAATATTTTAACACGTTGGCAGATGTCACATGATAATGCTATATTAATTTGATTTGGCAAAAATATTATTTAAAATTTTCTTTTATACTTTAATTGTAATTTTGGTCCTAAACTCTCTTAACATAATTTTTAATTATTTTTTTTATTTTGGATATGACAAAGTAAAAAATAATAATTACGCGACTCAGGACGTTTTAGAATAATTATATAATTTAATCAATAGAATAATTAATTATTTTTTTCTTTAAAAATAGTTTTTATTTAATACTTTTTTTTTTATAATGGAAGTAACGTATCTTGAAATTTACAAATTATAATTTTTAAAAATGTAAAACATACAAATTTAACCTATTCCTACTTTCTCTTGAATCTTGAAAGGATATTATCCCAATTTATTCAGTAAAGAAAACAGGCTATATATAACTTTATATAAAAAGGTAGGAATAATTAACCTACTTAACCTGTGAAAACAAAAAATATGTTTTTTCATCCATTCCCATTTTGTTCCATTATGCTCTCCTAATTTCTATTTATAAGATCTAATTACCTAATTCATTAGGATTAAGAAAACTCGTTAATTTCCTTGCAAAAATAAATAAATAAAAGCACTTAATTTACTTGATGCAGTAAATATATCTTAAATTTATATTTTTCTATGGTAACTTCTCCCTCTTTTAATTAGATATATATTGTATTCCAAAATTAATTTATGGCAGAAACATTATGAATGGTATTAAAGAAAGGACTAATCATACTTTCAATTTAAGTATTATAAAAAAAATATTTTTCCTTTTTACCATCTCTTGACCTATTCTTACCCTTTTCTTTAGAAGTGAGGAAGGTTCTATTACTCAACCTGTATCTTACACCAAATAACTGAAATAAGTAATCAAATTAGGTAAGCATCTTCAACTCTCCCATGTTCAACTGAAACAACTGTTTTATAAGCTATATAATGTTTACTTTTTTATAGTTAACTACATATTTTTTCTTTTCAATAATCTTTTAAATATATTATTAATGTTTCTTTAGACCTTTTGTAAAAGTATAGCAGTAAAATGAAGAGATAAAAAAAATGTGATGAATAATATCATTGGTGTTTAATTAGTTAAAGAAAAGGTACAGACTTAGCAAGGAAGCAAGGTTTCCATAGGTATCTTGTTTTGTAATTCCAGTTAGATAGATAACACTACTATTTGTGGTTTTTAAACTGTTAAATCAGAAACAAATCATCCAATTTTCTTTAGTCATAATTAATGCAGAAGAATATGTATGATGAAGATGCCTACATCAGCTTTGTAATGTGGACTTTGGCCTCGACAAAGTCTTTAAACTCACTTCAAGGTAAGAGCTTCAAGATATAACTGGAGAAACATGTATTAATAGAATACTTAAAAATGTAACATGTTTAATTAAGAAAAGTGATGATAATTTAAGAGGAGTTAAAAATCATTACAATGTTTGAAAATAAAAATATTATTAGGTTCTATTCATTCAACTCGCTAACTCATTTGTTAAAAGAAGTTACAAAAGATGAATGAAATTGAAAGAAAAAAATGTAAGAAAATAAAATAAAATTCATTGTGTTTGAAGAGAGAAGTCTAAAACCATATTTTTTTTTATCCTGAAGATAGTTTTTGTTTTCTTAATTTGGTATGAGAGGGTAGGATAAAAAATTCATTTGTTTTCTTTTATGTTTTCTACCAAAAAATAAAGATGGATTTCATCCATTTTTTTAAATATATGTTTAAGAAAAATTATATATGACACATTTTTACTCTATTTTTTTATAAAAAAATGGTATTTGTTTTTTTATTTTATTTTCACTTCTAATCAATAAGCATGTAATTTTAGTTGTTGAGTTATGGTTGATGTGTTTGGATTACATTTTTGAACTTTGTTAAAATTGTTTTTGAAATTGTTAAAATTGTTAGTGCAGAAGTTGTTTTGAAAATTGATTTTGTTTTGCACAAATAGGTGCTTCTATGTATCTCGCTTGAGCATCAAATTGTTGTTTAAATATTGCTCAAGCGAAGACTATCCACTTGAGTGTAAAGTATATTGCTGAAACGATTGTATAAATACTGAAGTCACAACACTCTTTAGTAAGAATTACATTTTCAGAAGAAAAAAAGTGTCACAATGATTATTTTTTCTATAAAATTTCAATCACTAAAGTGGTGACCATCAACTTTAATGTAAAACATATCACTAAGGGTTAATGTTTTTGATGATTAAAGAGAGTGTAATTATTTCATATCATTCATTCACGTGTGCAAGATAATGGTGGTACGATACACATATATCAATTAAAATATTAAAATTACTCTAGTCTAAGTATATTATTTTACATTAAATATATTATTTTGCATTAAATATATTATTTTACGTGGAGTCCAACCATGTGACTTACAAACTCAAATCTGCATGTTTGTCCGTATTATTGTAGATTTAAAAAAAATGAGTAAAGAGTATCAATGTTAATTTTTAATAAAATTTTGCGTAAGATAAAAAATAATTCATGAAATATAATTAATTTATACTCAAATTCAAAATCAGTTTTTAGAAAAATTAACATAATAGAATTATAAAATAATTTATAAATAATTAATTTAGTTTATAGAAAAAAATATTTATGAAGAAGTCAAATAGAACCTCATAATTTGTTTGTCAAGGAGAGGCTTATTTCCAAAAAGGTTGGATGTTGACGTGTTCAGAGTTTCAGACTGTTTCTTCCTTGCATTCCATATCTTCTTTTGCCACCTCCATATACAATATGAAAATACATTTTTGTCTTTCTTCATTTAAAAAAAACTTATGGATTACATAATTCAGAAGTTAAATAAGACTTCCGAATTATGTAATCCAGAGAATAATCATGCATATGAAAAATGGCTTCTAGATTATGTAATCCGATAGCTAATTACAAATTTGAAAAATGACTTTCGAATTACGTAATCCAAAATATTATAAAGAGACATTTTTGGAAATTTGAAAAACTTATGGAGGTGAAAGAAGAAGGTATGGAGGTGCAGGAAGAAACAGCCAGAGTTTCATGATCAGTGTATGTGGGACCAAGGCAGTAATTGGACCCTATTGGGCTAGTCAAACTGGGAGGACTTAATTGGGCTAGCCCGGAACAAGTGTAATTATAAAAAGAGATCAAACTTCTTAAAAATGCTGATGTAAAACTCACTCTCATTTTTATTCACATTTAGGTTATTAGTCTTCATTTATCAACTAAATAATATCTTTAACTCACACTTAAAAAATTTAAAACAAATAAAACTAATTTAATAATTAGGTGTGTTCAAATTAAATAAATAACAGAATGAATGTTGTATATATGAAACTGGATGGGAAATTAAGAGTTTGTTTGTTTAATTTAGTTTTCCTTTTCTTTTTCTTAAAAGGTAATAAACTACTTTTTTTCCTCCTAAATCCTTGTTTGCTTTGAGTTACTATGCCTTCATGAAAAATATGACTTTAAACAGTGTATTGATTTCTTAAAAGAAAATTTAAAAAATGGACAATATAAAATATGTAATTTATATTTAATTTGGCTCTATAAAAAATAAAAATACAATTTTCATTATAGTGTTTTGTTTTTTAATATTTTTATTCAATTAAACAATATTTTATTTTTTAAAATCCCAAGTTAGTTTTAGTTTATAAAACAACTCAATTTACTCTTTTTTTTTCTTATTTTAATCTTCTAAAGGTACAGACGTAATTTTATCCAAATGGGTTTAATAATAAATTTTCCAAGTATTTATGAAGCTATATGGATTCATGTGTCATATTTTATGATTGATAAATTCTTTTCTCAATTACATATATACAACTTTTAAATAAGAATGATAAATAAAATGTTCTCACCATTATGGTATTATACATATGTCTATGTTATGTGACCCTTTATAAGTGGTTTATGTTATGTGACCCTTTATAAGTGGTCCTTTGTCTTTGTGACTCTTTATTGATGTAGATTGTAGAATTATAAAAAAGACATAGATAAGTGGTTCCTTTATAAGTGTTTTCTTGTTTCTATTTTTGTGAACCTTGACATCTAGCAGATGTCTAAATTGAAGCATCTCTTAAATTAATTGAAAAAATTCTAAACCCTCAATATTGAACTTTATTAATATATGCTAATATTTGCAAAACTCCCCAACTTGTCACTTCACTTAACGCTCAATCCAATGTGTCTCTAGCCACATCAACAACACTTGTCGCCGTTGAGAAAAAGTTAATAGAAATGATCAATTTGGGTACTTTTTAGAAAACAAAGAGACAAAATTAATTTTTTTAAAATTACTGTGCTAAATTGAATATTGACCATAAATATAAGGATCAATAAGATATAATTATACCTAGATTTAATAAGATATTGAGATTCAAATAATGCACTGAGTTAAAATAAACAAATGTTTCATATGTGAAGAGTTTATAGAGGGTGAGAATTATCAATATTCTATTAGAAATATCAAAATTATCTTATAAATGAAAATTATCACATGAGATCAAGGTAGATTGCCATATATAATAGATGCTGATAGATGTTATAACGTTAATTTTAGTTCTATAAAAATAATCAATTTATTGTTATTTATTCAATGTGAGTATTGATGGACAATTGTGGACATTATCCATATATATTGATTATACTGTATATTTAATTTAAACATTAGTTTACATTTTGTGTTTATGTATAATTTTGTAACTATGCTTGTATTTTGATATGAAAGCAAATAGAGTTAATCAGTAATGAACCGGAGAAGTTAGTAGTTATAGTAGTTGAGTTTTGAGAATGTTAGATAGTGTAAGTTAGTAGTTATAGTAGTTGAGTTTTGAGAATGTTAGATAGTGTACTTCCAACCTACTCAAGTAACACTAGCAAAATCTTATAGTAAAAAATATTGAGATCGAAACAGATAATAGGCAAATGCATGTTTATTGTTGAATTACTAAACTTGATTACAATATATGAATTAAGTAACAAGAAGTAGAATATGCGGCATTGGTGATGAGGGATTATTGAGTGTTGAATACATAAATATTATATTGAATTGTAAAGCTTTGGGTGGGGATGACAACAAGAGGTGTTTTCTTTTTTAGAACAATACCAAATTTTTCTGAGGTATCTAACTTTTCTCCTTTGGGTATTGTCCAATCAAATAAGTGTAAAAGTGTTGCCAGAAAATATAGAACTGTTCTCTCAGCCATTGCGATTCCTGCACAAATTCTTCTTCCAGAGCCAAAAGGGAAATAACTGAAGTCATTGCCAGTGAAATCCCATTTTGCATCTAAAAACCTTGTAGGGTCAAATTCGAGTGGGTTTTCCCAAATGGAAGGATCTCTATGAATAGCCCACACATTAATGAACACTCGAGACCCCTTTGGAATTGTGTAACCTCCCACATTGGTGGTTTGACTTGGGCAATGTGGGATTAGAAGTGGAAGCACAGGGTGCAATCGAAGGGTTTCTTTCATCACAGCTTGCAAGTAGATCAACTTACTAAGGTGAGACTCTTCTACTGTGTTATCTTTCCCAACTACAACTTCCAACTCCTCTTGGACTCTCTTCATTATCTCTGGATTATGCATTACTTCTGCTATTGCAAACTCTATGGTGTTTGAAGATGTGTCGGTTCCCCCTGTAACCATATCCTGTTTGTGTTCATCAAAGATTTTGTACGATATTAATCATGAAATATTCAATATTATTCTTTTTTCTAACCTTAATAAAGATGTAGTTGCAGTGTAAAGATTTTGTTAGATTGACTAAGGATATACTTACCATTGAATAACATTATCTAATTAATTTATGACTTTCATTTTCTCCTCTCAAATAATGGTAAAATTTAGCATTTTTATTTTGTTTTCTCTCATTTGTATTTTTCTCCACTTCCTTACTTCCTTACTGCGCAAATAAAGAAAGGGTTAATGTACAACTAATAAGAGCATCAAATGAAACAATATAGGAAAGGTATAAATTTTAAAATTGCGTGGAGTATTGATAAATTTGAAACCTAATATATATATTAATTCATCGAATAAGTTAGGTTAATTCAATTGGATTAGGCCTACATAATGGCTTTCAATTTTTTTTCTCTCAATTTCACACTAAAATGGTTATTGAAGTACGCTTTTAAGATTTTTTTTCTAAAATAATTTTTTTTTAATTGGTGTATTAAAGTCGTATTCTAATTAATATATACATATATAATATACATCAATTGGATTTTTTTTTAAAAAAAAATCATACTTACAAGCACAGAAGTTTTTAAGAACACGACTTCAGAACACCAATTATTTTTTTTAGCATTTTATAAAATAAAAGTCTAAAAAATTGTTTTAAAACACAACTTTAGAGTGAAATTGAAAAAATAATTGAAAGTCGACGAGTTCTAATTTAAAAAAAAAAAATTGATCTCAACAAAATTGGTGAACTAAGCATAACTTCTTTATTTTAGATTTAAAATCGTACACGCATAAATAACTTATTCATTTATGTGATTTTTAATTTTTTTTTATCTATTTTGATAAAAAAAAGTACGGAAAAACTATACCAATTATATAATTTACGCTTTAAGGAAAAAGTCATGAAAAAAATGAGACTAGAAAATTGAGCAACTGGTAGAATTGGAAAAGCAAAGTTTGTTTGTTTAGGAAAGGTACCATGAAAAGGGCCTTGATGTGGGTGAGGGTCAATGGCGTCTTGGAATCACCGCTTTCGGAATCCTTAAGATCTAACAAAAACTGCAGAAAATCCTTCCTTTCTTTCCTTTTCCCATTTTCTTCTTCATCGACCTTCACTCGTTCACCAATCATCCTTTCAAATATCCCATCGAACCGTGACGCCAACACCTGCATCTCTTTCTCCACACCTTGCAAATCGAACCGCGCCAACCAGGGAAAAAAGTCCGAGAGATTGGGCTTCCCCAAAAGCTGCGTCATCTCCGCCACCAACTCCCTAAACTCCGCCCCCAAAGTTTCCCTCTCCGCCCCTTCCACCGCCGTGCCCCACATCATACTGGTTATCACATTCATCACCGTCAGAAACACCTGCTCCCCCACGTTCACCGCACTCTCCGCTCGGCCGTACAAATACGACACCGTTTTACGCATCTCGTTGCGCCGCAGATCGTACACGGAGTCCAGGGTGATGTTGCTCAGCATCTTGGCAGTGCACACTTTCCTCAGCATCCGCCATTCGGCTCCGTAGGGGTTCCATGCTATGTCAACACCGCCGTAGGTGGCAACCCTGCCGGCGACGGGGACGTCGCGGTTGGCAAAAACAGTGTCGTGGTCTTTGAGGACCTCACGAGCCAGGGCCGATGAAGTTATGACGATGGCGAGCTTGCTCCCGAGTCGGAGCTTGTAAATTGGGCCGTGGGTTTGGGCCAAGGCGGCGAAGTAAGTGTGAAGGTCCGGGTGAAGAGATAGAAGGTTCCCGAAGACAGGAAAGGCCCGTGGCCCAGGTGGAAGGCTCTGAGAGTTGGGTTTGATGAAGTAGAGGCATGCGTAGCAAATGACTGCGAGAAGGACACAGAAAAGCAGAAGCAAGGTTGAGAGGGTAAACATGGTGCTATTATTGCGTTGAAATCTGAAAGATGCGTTTCTCTTTTAAATCATTTGCAAATATTTAAATCATATATATGAATTAATAAAAGAGCATCTACCGCTCTATATATTATTATTATATAATATTTTATCAGAAAAATCAGTGTCAAGTGGATGTATTCAATGCAATGAATAATTAGACTACCATGGGAATAAAATCTGCAAACGACAGGTGTAGTTTTGTTTGCCGAGTTGACGGGTTGAACATGATCACATAAATCCTCTTTTATCGCCAAATATTTCATTTAAAAGCCATGAAATTATATGGTTTCTATTTTTTTAAAATTAAAAAATAATTTTTAGATAATTTTATTAATAAAAATTACATTAAAAAAGTAGGGTGAGAAAATATATTTTTGTTTTTATTTAAGAGAAGATAAAATAAAATAAAATAAATGTATGGTATTATGTACGTTAAGGAGTAGATTTGAAAGGAAAATATGAAAATAGATATTTTTAGTGGTTATAGTCTTATAGAAGTTTAGAGAGGAAACACTAGAGCGAAACACTACTATTCTTTATAATTTGTTATAATTATAAACACCACAAAACCCACATGAAATATTTAATGTATAAACAAAGGTCGGGAAATTTATGGGGGTCTAGCTTCAGTGATACCTAAATTTATGGGAGTCTTCTTGCATTTAACGAGTTTCATTTTTTTAATGCTTAATTTATTACCTTTTTGCCGGTAATTTCTTCATCTTCTAACGAGTTAGACAAATGAAAAAGTAATTCCCACTAAAAAATAATCGCGGTTGTATTAAGGATTTAATAATAGAACTACAGCAATCTATAACTAAATGCAATTTTATTAAGGTCTTGTTTAGGCTAATATTTTGTAGACAACAGAGTTTCAGCTAACAAATCTTTATTAAATTCTTGTTTTGAAGTTTTTTTTTTCTTACATTTTGTTGAAGCATTCAAAAGAAAAGGCATATGGTGGGTACTTAAATATTATTAGAAGTATGTTCCCTTGCTTAGTGCATAATTATGATATTAAGTTATTATAAAAGTTTAGTTTGGGTTGGAGAAGCGTGGTGTGGGAATAGCAATCATAGGCATTTTCTTTCTTAGAACAATTCCAAATTGTTCTGATATCTCTAACTTTTGTCCCTGTGGTATTGTCCAGTCAAATAAGTGCAGAAGTGTGGCAAGAAGATGCAGAACAGTCTTCTCAGCCATTGTTATTCCTGCACAGATTCTTCTTCCAGATCCAAAGGGAAAATAATTGAAGTCATTGCCAGTGAAATCCCATTTTGCATCTAAGAACCTTGTGGGATCAAATTGGAGTGGTTTGTCCCAGACGGAAGGGTCTCTATGAATGGCCCATACATTGATGAAGACTCGAGAACCCTTTGGGATGGTGTAGCCTCCCACGTTGGTGGTTTGACTAGGGCAATGTGGGACTAAAAGTGGAAGTGCAGGATGCAATCGAAGAGTCTCTTTCATCACAGCTTGCAAGTAAATCAACTTATGAAGGTGAGACTCTTCTACCATCTTATCTTTTCCAACCACATTTTCCAACTCTTCTTGAACTCTCTTCATCACTTCTGCCTTCTGCATTATTTCTGCCATTGCAAACTCAACTGTGTTGGAAGATGTATCCGTTCCACCTACAATCATATCCTGTTTTGTTCTCATGCACAAATCTCCCTAACATTAGTCTCACCATATTCTCCAACAAAATAATTAATTTACCATTTACTTAGCTTATGTACTTATGTGAAAACTTAAATGCTATTATACTTATAAAACTTGTTTATCTTGCTAGCCCAACAAATACAGAAAAAATTGTGATTGAAGAAAATTAGGAAAACAAGGCTATAAAGTACTAAAAAAACAAAAAACATTATATATAACAATAAATACCTGCATAAAAAATAAATAATAAAATTGATTATAAATAAAACATAATTAATTATACCTAAAATCATAATAATTATATCGTAATATAGTAAAATATTGACAAAAATAATTGGTTCTGAATAAATAAAATAAAATAATTAATTTTTTTGATATTTTATAAATAATTTATTTTAAAATATATTATTTTTATTTATTAAAGTTTTATAATAATTTTATTCAACTTAAAATTTATTTTAACTTTAATTTACATTTTCAAAAAATTTCTTAAGTTATTAATTTAAAATCACATTTATTATACCATCCAAAACTCTAAACACGTTAAATTTACTATAATTTTTTTATTCATGATTTTCTCAAACTTGAATCCAAATAATCTAACTTCCAATTCTATTTCTCTTCCTTTCTTCCCTTTGATCCAGACAAACTTACAAACTTATATCACCTCCTAATAATTCTTTATAAAAAAAAATTATTTAATAATTTTATTTACATTTTAACTTAATATCTTTATTTAATATGTTATTATTAATCACAGGTGTCAAATGGTTATATTTATAAAAGCTGGTGTGAAGATTTTTTTATCTTCCACATTCTTATCATCTCATAAACTTACCACTCAAATATATTATTCTTTTATTCTACAATTGTTTTAAAAAGAAAAGGTAAAATTGAAGAAATAATTTAGATTTAGATTTTGGAAAGGAAATCCAAAAAGGAGATGCAAAGAAGGTAATGAAGTTTGAAAGTGAAGTAAGAAAAGGTACCATGAGGAGGGCCTTAACGTGGGTCATGGTGAATGGGGTCTTTGAATCAGGGCCTTCAGAATCCTTAAGATCCAACAAATACTGCACAAAATTCTTCCTTTTTTTCTTTTTCCCATCTTCTTCTTCTTCTTCTTCTTCTTCCACCTTCACTCCTTCACCAATCATCTTTTCAAATATTCCATCTAACCGGGGTACCAACGCCTGCATCTGTTTCTCCACGCCCTGCAAATCGAACCGGGCCAACCCGGGAAAAAAGTCCGAAACATTGGGCTTCCCCAGAAGCAGCGTCATCTCCGCCACCAACTCCCTGAACTCCGCTCCCAAACTCTCCCTTTCCACCTCTTCCACCGCCCCGCCCCACATCATACTGGTTATCACATTCATCACCGTCAGAAACGCCTGCTCCCCGACGTTCACCGCACTCCCCGCTCGGTCGTACAAATACGACACCGTTTTGCACACCTCGTTGCGCCGCAGATCGTACACGGAATCCAGGGTGGCGGTGCTCAACATCTTCACCACGCACACTTTCCTCAGCATCCGCCATTCGGCTCCGTACGGGGTCCATACTATGTCGGATCCACCATAGGTGGCAATCCTACCGGCGACGGGGACGTCGCGGTTGGCGAAAACGGTGTCGTTGTCTTTGAGGACCTCGCGAGCAACGGTGGGTGAAGTTATGACGATGGCGAGCTTGGTCCCGAGTTGAAGTTTGAAAATTGGGCCGTGTATCTGGGCCAAGGCGGCGAAGTAAGTGTGAAGCTGAGGGTGAAGAGATAAAAGGTTTCCGAATAAGGGGAGGCCCGGTGGAGCCGGTGGTAGGTTTTGGGGGTTGGGTTTGAGGAATCGGTAGCACGTTATTAGGAAAATAAGGAAGAAGATTATAAGGGTAGTTGTAGGTTGATCACACCAATACAGGGTTTGAGATAGAGCTGAGGAGAGAGACATGGTGGTGTAATTATGAGTATTCTTGTGTTGGGATTTCATATAAAGGAAATGAGAATTTGGAAGATAGAGGTAGCGAGTAATGCAAAGAAAATTAGCAGAAACCGACAAATTATTACATGTTTGGAAGGGCGCACGATGGTTAGACGACAGAAGGGGAATCTTAGGTTTTTTTTGCTTAACTCACTAGGTATCATCACTTCATACTATATATGAAATTTCAATTTTAAATTAAAGATTTTTGAAATTGTTTTCGAGTCTGAGAAGAAGAAAACTTGGAAGTCATGAACAAATAGAGAAAGTAGGGTGACAAAAAAAATATTTTTGTGTTTATTTCAAAGAGAAGATAAAATAAAATAAATGTAGTGGTATTTGTGGGTTAAGGAGTAGATCTTTTTAATGGTTATAGTCTTATAGAAGTTTAGAGAGGAAAAACTAGAGAGGAAGAGTGGCTTGGCGGAAAAAGAAATTCTTTTAAAGCTATGTTTTTAAGTTCTAATTACATTTTTTTTAAACTTATCTTTATGTAATAAATGAGTTTAAATGACATGTATTATTAATATAAAATATTTTTTGTTAATAAAGAAGTTATTCATAATATGAATTTTAAGATAATTTATAATGATTGATAAATTTGGTTTTTTCTATACTGTTTTTTCCAAAAATGATTGGTGTTCTGTAGATTGTTCTCTTTCTTTCTTTCTTTCACATATAAACAAACGTTCTAATACTTACAAAATTATTTCAAATCAAGCATTACTTGTTCATTTTCGTAACGTATAGAATTGTCTATATTAAAACAAAAAAAATCAATATTTTAACGGTTACCAACAAAACAAATCACCCTTGCAATTTTTGTTACATCTATATTCACTTTAAATGCTACCCACAAATTAATAATATAAAATTAATATAAATATTTAAATTTTAACTTTATAAATTTAACAAATTTAACGATTTGTGATTAGATAATGTAAAAAAGATATTATATTATTAATATATGTATTATTTGTTTACATATATATATAATATTTTTTTAGATATTAAACTCTCAACTTATCACTGTCCTAGGTGCCATGAAATGTATAAACACAGGTCTGGAAATTTATGGGGGTTTGGCTTCAGTGATACCTAAATTCTGGTTCCCAAATGTGTGTGATCTCCCTTTCTTCTATTTAGGAAAGTGGAGCTATTTGGTTGGAATATTATCTAAAAATACTCAAACACAAGTTTGGTCTAAACCAAATATTCAACATTAGAAATCGTATTTTAAATTTTTGTTTACTTTTTCAAAATTCTTATATGTAAATGTTTTTTTAATGAAATAATGTATTTAAACATGATTTTTAAAATTTTATTTTTGTAATTTTTAATTGGATTTTAGCATTTTTTTAAATTGAATATTAATTTTCTGTTTTGATCTTTTAATTAACTTATAGGTTTTTTTATTTATTCAAAAATAGTTATTATGAAAAATTAAAAATGTACTAATGATTTTAGTTTTAAATAAATTTTTGTATATTTTAATTTATATACTTTTCTTAATAGTGTGATTCAATAATTAAATAATGATGTTAATTAAATATAATTTGAAAAATATAAAATAGTAAGTAAATCAATAATTTGAATAAAAAACATTAAGGACATCAAACGTATAAATAAATAAAAAAATTGAAATAAAATTTTTACATTATTTATATGAACAATTTTTATTATGTGATATTTATTCTGATAATAAGTTTTTTTTTTCCTTATTTAAAATTAGTTCATTCATTTTGTTATGAAGATAATTGTTATGAAGACAAGTAAGTTAAGTGTTTGATTGTTTAGTGTGTATATGAGAATTAAGAATGAAATTCAATCTTGTATAAGATAACAAATAACTTCATTTCAAACCTGATGAAACTGAACTTTATTTTGTAAATATTTTGTAGAGTGTCAATAACAATAATGATGTGAAAATAAGGTAGTCAAAGAACTTGAAACTCCTCATGATTACACCAACAGTCATTTAACTCAATTGTGTTTGACATTAGTCGTCGACTAAGTTGAGGAGTTACTATCTTTTGAACATTGAACTCAAAAATTTCTTGATTATAGCTTGAACATGACACATGGTTGATCTTTATTCATATTTCTCGAGTAAGGTAGTGATATCATTAGGGTATTGATGTCTTGCTCACAACATGTACTCTATCTTAATGTTTCATTCAACAAATTACGATTTAGTTCTTTTAAATGTTGATTTAATAAAAATAGAAATGGGTAAGGAATGTGCTCCCTTCAAAATAGAGTTCATGCATTTGACAATAGTGATTGTCATGCATACCTCTTGTCTTCATCATATGCTTGAGTCCATTTATCTATTGGTATCTAATCTATCCATGAAATCACTTGTTGAAACTTCAATCTCATAGGTGATAACTTAGATTGAACTAGGAGTTGTTTCATCCTCCCTCACGCCGAGACTGTCAAGTCGTGCGTGAGACTATATATTATGGGTGGTCCGATAGTAGCCCAATAGCGAGTGACATTGATACCATATTACAAAGTGGACTTTAAGCCTAACTCAACCCCATAAAACCGGCTCAATGGGGTGAAGTTTGCACCCACTTATATACTATGAATTACTTAATACATTTGAAGTACATCTTATTTTAAAGTATAATTTTTAATTTCATGAATTATATTTCAAATCAATTCCATAAAATTATAATTTAATTTAAACAAATATATTTTAAAAGGATCCACTTTAATAATAATTTGATTCTAATTAAAATGTTTTTCAATCACTTTATTTACAACAAATATGGATTAGATGGAGACTATAATCATCACATTCATTGAAGCATTGATATTTATATAACAAAATTACAATACTAGAAATCTCAACCTTTCTATCCCTATTACACGCCAATAAATAAAAAATTAAGAATCTTGTGTAGTCTACAAAAGCAGAACAACTAATAAATGTTGCCTTCGAGACCAACTGCACTATCACAAGAAAGGATAAAGAAATATTTAATCCATTTTCTAATAATGTATTTATAATAAAATTAAAGAATATATATATATATATATATATAAATTAGAAGTAAAATATATCATTTGTTTTATATAATTAAGAGCACTTAAATATTTTTTGAAGTTAAGATACACAGAAATATGACTACCTTATTATCCATTTTCATCCTATTAATGAGTAAGTATTCATTTAATTTTATTTTCAATTCATGACAATTCCACTTTCTAGAATACAGTTGGTGTTAATACCTTTTGAGAAACTGGTTGGAGACAAAAATACAGACTCCAAATACCATATTAAAAATGGTTTGAATTTTGAAACCTGTGCAATAGAACGAATGAAGAGTTAGGGAAGGAGTATTTAACAGTATTAAATTGTATCTTGTTTCTATAAATAAGGATCTTAAACCTTAGATTCATCCTAATTCATTCTTAATCTTGATGTTCGTTTAAGATAAATATCTTAAACTGTAGAGTCCTTAAGTTTGATCTCCTTTTATGAATAAACCTTAATTTTAATTTCATTTTTAAATTTTACTCTCTTTTAAATTCAGGTTGAACTATTAATAAAGAAAAATCTTAACCATTTACTTATTTAATTATTTTAAAACTCAGTAATTATATAGTTTACGTCAAATAATTTTTTCAAACACTAAGACATAATAAAACTTATAATTAAAAAAATTCAAATAAATTTTTATTATTTTAAAATTTATAAATTCATGTTTTTTACATTTTAATACATGATCAAATGAATTGTAATAAACTAAGAAAAAAAATTATTTGTAGAAAATGTAAATTTTAAGTGAGTGATAAAAGAAAATTAAGGAAGAATCGAAACAAAATTAAACTTCATTGCGTCTATTTTCAAAATAAGATAGTTTAAAGATTAATAAAAATAAAGCTAAGTTTAAAATGTCTTCAGTTTAGGGTACTTTAGGGATCTTTTTCCCTTCAAAGTATTTTAGACAGTTAAGGTCAAGTTTCCAATTAATACTATTTTTTCACGTTAGGTCAAGTTTCCAATTAATACTATTTTTTCATGTTCTTAGCTACAGTACGTCGCCTAACGTTGTTTTGGGTTGTAAAAGCTGTTCCAGCATAAAAACAAAAATGAATAACGATACTCAAAGTTGATAAAACCAGCAGCGTCTCTATTTTTTAGAGTTAGTAGCATACTTGTAACTGATCAACTTGAAAATATTCCCTTGATAGAAAGGGCAAGCAAATAACAAATTGTTCAGCACTTATTGTAGGCTGACAAACATGGTTTAATGTTGCGAATGAGACTAAACAAAATTGGCAGTAGCACCATCAGTATTTACCAGTATTTAGCTCACTAGTTTATTTGCATTTGTCACACGAATTTCCTTTTAAACCACTACTCAGTATAAAATCACTTGTCACCTAAACGGCCAAACCTACGCAGGCAATCAGCAAAACTGGTAACAAGACTAGCACACTTCAAAGGATCCTTGATATGTTCCTTGTAACATGATAAGGTCGCAAATCTCTCGGCCGTGCATGGCTCAGGCTTTGGGTTTGGAAGCTTATACTCTTTAGCATGAAGATCCTTTGCCTTCTGGGTTACTTCCTGCAGCATATTATCCTCTTGCTTCTGCAATCTTTCCAAAATCTTCTCACTTTCCTGAAGCATAGATTGAATACCTTCTAACTCTGACTGTAGAGGTTGAGCAGGAAGAGTGGCAGGTAGATGCATAGGGGGCTGCACTGGCCACCCTGGAATAACTGCACTCTCGGGCTTTTTAGTTTCATTAGATTGGGACTTTTCAGGGTCTCTTGCCACCTTTCGTCTACTCTTTCTGGTTTTTTTCTTCGGCACAGCATCATCAACAAGCTGATTAACAAGGTCATTGCTAATCTGAATCGTAAACTCACCCATAATTGATAGCTCCTACATAAGGTACCCGAAAGATATCATGAAAGTAATGATGTTAAAAACAAATTGATGCAGGTAATGTAGAAAAAATAATTAAAATTGGGATCATTTTTATAATTTATGGATATTTTATTGATTTTGGTGGCTCCTGTTTTAGGTATCATAAGCATTTAAGTGTCTTATTTGTAAGTCCAAGGACCCTTACGCTATGTTTAAATAAGTAAAGGTGGGTTAAATGGAAGGTTGGAATAAAATATTGGGATGGAATGAAATGGAATAACCATCAATCTGAACATAGCCTTAATGAGCTAGGGTTAGTAGAAAAGTAAAGAATTACGTTTAGGGAGTTGTTTCCTTGTAATTTGTTTTCTAGTAGTTACTTGTGTTTGAATGTTGTGCTTAATAATTGTAATTTGGAATTCTCAAGAGATGTAGGTTTGGAGGTATTATAATTTGAAAGGTTTCTAAGTTATTTTGCTCTTGTTGGACTTTTACTGGACCTTAAAGTTGTTTGTAACCAAATTCTCACGAATTCTAAAGCTCCTACCTACTCGGGAGTAGTGGTTGTGTCTCTCCACTCTTCATACTTTTGAAAACAATTCAACGTCCCTAGTCTCTCACTCCTCTCACTGTGGTGGTCGCACCCACATCAATTACTTCAGCCGTTGGGGTCACGCTAAAGAAGAATGTCACACCAAAGCTCACAAGAAGTCTAAGCTAGCTAATGTGGCCGAAGCCACCACTCTTACTTTAGATATCATGATTTTTGCTACTGAGTATCATGAACTTCTGAAGCTTCGAGCAACCAACCAACTTGCATAATTTTGTTTTGGTAGTGGCTCAATAGACTTTGTTTCTCAGTCTTCCTCTCATAAACCTTGGATACTTGATTGTGATGCCTCAAATCATATAACTGGTAACAATCTCCTTTTACCTCGACCTTTTCGGACTCCATGCCTTTTGTTAATCTTGCAGACTACTCTCAAATGAAAGTTTGGTGCATCGAACAAACTCATCCTCTTCCTCAACTTTCTTTTAACTATGCTTTATTTATCCCTAGACGCCCTTTTAATCTAACCTTTATTTGCAAACTTACCAGCACTCTTAATTATTGTCCTGATTATTAATAATTTTGATCTTGTACAGGAACGACATAGTGGAATGATGATACTAAAAATGCTATGGCGAGGAAATAGTTGGATTGGGTTTCCACTCTTGGAACCAAAGTTTGCATTTATCATTGGACAACAATCTATGTGGGGACACTGTTAAGTGAATTGATAAATTAATTTATTAAAGTCCTAATGGCATAGGATTTTGAACGAGGCTCAACTAAATTTTAAAGCACTTTCAATTGTTGGGCATGGTGTGGCAATATTACATATGTACAGAAACCTAATTATTAATCCCAATGTCATTTTTGTCAATTTATTGTTATGTACTGTCATCACTAGCTTTTGTTATCAATTTTGTTGTACCTTAACAAAAATGTGATTTCATGTTTGGCTGGACAACATGCAGATTTTGCCTTTAGTGTTTTCAGATCTGCGACAAGAAACCTTTTCTATCTTCATGTGACGTGTCTTGTACTATTACCACAACATGTTTTGGTTTTCAATTTTGTGAATGGATTTGTGATCAAGTTTTTGTTTTGGTGTCATTCATTCTCCATCCCCCCTAGCATTGCCAATTGTACTAGTCTGGTAAATGTTACCATGTTGTCTAGCCCTTTAAGCAGGGAATTTCCTAAGGGTTCTTAAAGGTCGCCCAATCCAACAAAATGCCTTGGATTGGAAATCCTAGACCCACCTCTATAACTGCTAAAATCATAGCACTAAGTTTGGTAGTGAACTTCAGTGTATTGATAAAATCAGGTGTAGAGAACCTATCTAAACTCATCACTTTAGCCCTTTCTGAAAATAAGTTTCAGGTCAAATTCATCCAGAACTGTCCAAACTTTCTCACCTTCAGGGCTCCGTCTACATGGCAATGTATTAGAAGGTGCAATACCAGATAAACTTCTGAATCAAAAGACCTAACAAAAAATTTTCTGCATCAAAACATGTTGGTTGGTTAAATACCTGATTCTATCTCACAGCTTGATATGCTTTCACACTTAGTCCTTCAAGGCAAGAAACTTAATGGGTCCATTCCAAGAAGCATGAGGCAGCTTAATCAGCTTTAGTCTTAAGATCTCTCTCACAGCCAGCTCACAGGATCAATTCCTGTTGATGTCATTGCTCACTTAAAACGGATGTAACTTGACCTTTCTTAATACCACTTGGTTGGGCATGTTGGAAATTATACAAGCTATTGATATTCCAAACAATAATCTTTCAGCCTTCATTTCTTTGGAAATGTTACAAGCCATTGGTATGAAAGCTGTTTAATCTTGATTTTTCAGGAATCAATATTTCAGGTTCTATTCTTGCCGAAAATTTTAGTCACATGGACTTGCTTGAAATCTTAAACCATCAAGAAATCACTTAAAGGTGAAATCCCTGAAATATTGGCAGAACTTTATTAGAGTTCCCTGGGCCTTTGTTAGAGTAAACTACAAAGGAGCTATTCCTGATGGCTTTACCAACCTTTCCTTCAGTCAACTATCCAAAAAGAGTATATATGTGGCAAGACAACATACACCACAAGAACATTAAAATGGTGCAAGTTAACCCCCTTATACAATTAAAAAAAAAAAAGCTGTAACTTGCCATCGATCCTATGGCAACATTGTGTTCACTGTAGTAAGAGAACAACACAATGCAGAGCCTCATTAGTCTTAGGCATCAAATGTGTTTGCATTCTTTTGATGTTCCATTAAATACTGCTGGTTGCTTGAGGTTTACATTTTGAGAATCCTAGAGTCCTTATTAGAGCTATCAGAGTGTGCACACTAAGTGCCAGCTCAACCTCATTCAATCACTACCTTACGTCTCCGTTTCTCTTTCATTGAGTAGACTGCCCACATTTGGGTGTCTCTTGATTTCTGTTGAATTTGGTGTCTGATGAGTTGTGTTTCTGTTTTACATCTTGCTTTACAATTGGGTCGTTTATTATCTCCTTGCCCTGAACCAGCAAGTGTGTACTTATGTATATGTTGTAAGCTTCTTACAATTTCTCTCATGAAGTAATGGACTTTTTATTGTTCTTATTTATAATTGATAATTTGTAAATTGTAAGGCTAAAAGTTTATCATCAGTAAGGAGTGTGCTGATATGAAATTTTCTGCTCGATAGCTACCTTTGTACCTTAAGATGATACCTTTTTACCTTTAAAGTTGGACAACATGTGCTCAAATTTCGAATTTATAACATTAACGAGATTTTGCTGACGAATAAATGAAGCTTTCTATAGCTTCTATTTAAGCCATTTACTAAAATAATGTGATAAAACATCATGTATAAAGGAAGCTTGCTTGCTTTTAATTTAGTTTTAAGAATTAGAATATAATATAGGAAAACCTAATAGTGGCTACTAATGGAGAATAACCCTAATTATCTATTGTACATATTTCAAAATTACTAAGATCAACAAATCATATATTTTACACTCATCCTCAAGATGGAGCATATAAACCATGAATCATGCTTGTTACAAATGTGGTGAATAAAAAAGCTCTTCATGGATTTAGTGAGCATATTTCTACTAGGAAATGGTAGTGCTAGATGAGGATTGTGCAACTTAGATGCCAAGCAAGCACTTAAGTGGACCCAAGTCCTTGGTCTAAAATTGACTATGAAGGTGAGATTTGAGTTAAAGAATGCACTCAGAGTCATCACCAGTGATGATATTGCCATCAACATATATAGCAAGATAGATGCACAAGCCAAATAGAGTAAACACTTAAGCCTATAAATAAAACGTGAGTCCTTAGAGACAATAAAATCAGGTGAAGAGATCAATGGTGGATGAGTGTCATGACAAGAAAAAGGGCAAACAAAGGTGATTTCAGCTACAAGGGAAAAAGTGTTGCCATAATGTGGGCAAAAAATTTGAATATAACCCTGAGCTACCAAACGAGCTTTGTAACGATCAATTGTACCATCAGGTTTGATCTTCATTGTATAGACCCAACCTAATAGTGGTTTTGTCGGGAGGCAAGGAAACAAGCTCCCATGTGTTGCTAGCATCCAAAGCATTCAACGTCGCTGATTGCCAATTGTGGTCAACAAAGCTTCACTTGTGGACTTAGAAATTGATCCAGAGTCCAAAGAAGATAACAAAGAAAAATAGGAAGGCGATAATGAGTCACAATTTAGAGCATAGGCTTTACCAATGCTTTTCAAAAATGGACTTCCTCTCTATCTTTTTCTCCTATATCACTCCCTGCATTAAAGGTTACCAAAATCGCTATTCAACTCGTAAACTCAACCCTCGAACCTAATCAACTCGCGCACGTAGAATGGTTTTTTAGTAGGCTCGTGAACTCGAGCAAACTCGCTCAAACTCGTGTAAAATCACGAGTTTAGAGTTAATTCAGCGAGCTCGGTTGGACACTAGAAAAAAGCAAAAACGACACTGGATTCGTTTGTTCGTAGGTCAAGATTTATGCAGAACGCACCTGAGTAACAAATCCCGTGGTTCACTGGTTCTCTCTTGCAAGTTTCTGTCCGTTTCGGGCGTTGATGTCGCTTCTCCTATCCCACGAACAGATCTGTGGTGTCTTTCTCAGGTAGTTGTTTTTGTTTTACGTTTCCACATTCACCTTTTGAATTGTCCCTGCGATCTCACTGCCCTCCCCAATCCTATTTCTTCTTTGTTCGTTTCATAGCTGGGTTGGATAATTGGGTTTTCTTACTACTTTCGCCATTTTGGATCCTTGGGCCTCGCTTTAAGTCCAGTAACTTTTAAAAAAAAAACACAACTGAAAATGCAGAGAGGAAAGTAGGTGAATTTCGTTAGTGTAAATAATTATTAGTTGTATTGAAAGCTAGACATAAGAGTTTTTTTTATACAAGTGTATTAACTATTTATAATAGCAATAATTTTATTTTTAATGAATATAAATGAGATTTTTCCTTTTTCAAAAATATCTTATACTTTTTATTATAATTAAAATTTTATATTTAATTAAATATTTATATTAATTTAAGTTAAAAAAATTTAAAAAATAAATTAAAAAGTAATTATTGTAACGATAGTCATTACGATATTGTTAATTTATTAGAATTTAATTATTTTAAGTAACAATACTTTAACAAATAAAAATTATACTTACCAAAAAATATTATAAATTTAGTGTTCATGGTTTTGTCTCCCTGAAAAGAATTGGTTAAATTATTTTTTTAACTAGTGATATTATTAACTTAATATTATTTTTTATAAATATTGTTGGGTTTTTTTTTTTTTAAAAAGTTGTGTCAGTCGATATTAATATGTCATGAGTATTTCATATAATAAGAAAATTAATATATCACTTTTAATTTTAAACCTTAAGATAATAGGTATATGAGTCTTATTTTTTATATATGGTCCTACATTTCTATTCCAACTCCTTATAAAAAACACTTTAAATACAAAAAAATTCTAATAAGATTCAATCACTCAGGTGTTCTATCCATGTTTACTGTACTTTGTTGAGTTTTTTAGTTAGTGTTATTCGACATTAATGAATCATGAACATTTCATATAAAAAAATTAAGACATCACCTATATCCGAAACTACATCAAGATAATGGATATATTAATCTTATTTTTTATATAATGTTCTTCAGATTCATTTTTACTCGATATTTGATCAACTCACAGTTAAAATCCTAATAAATATTTAGAAAAAAATATAACAGATTTTTTTTTTTACAAATATGTTTACTCTTCATCATTAAACTATAATTTAAAAAAAAAAGTTCTATATCATTTAAAAAATTTCATTAAAAATATATTTCGTCAACATATTATATTTTCAGAAAATTTCATTATTTTAGTCTCTTAAGAAAGTAAAAGAACAATTTAAAAAAAAAACAATTTGATGAGAAAGTTTTATAATTACAATATTATTTTCTACGTTATTTTATTTCTGTTACTGCCAAAGAACTAAGTATAATAATTTAGCTTTGTGAACAGGTTTTGTCCGTTAATTTTTAGTTGTTGGTCTATAACAGTTTGATTTTTTTTTTCATAACTAATTAAAAGCTATACTAAAACAAGTTCAAGTTTTAAAAATATTTATATAAATTAAAATGCTCATGAAATAAAATTTCACGAAATATTACCTTTTTGAAGTATAATACCAAATTAATAAAATAAATATTAAAAATAAGTTTACTATTAAACTATAACACTATAATTGATGGAAATTGAAGATTTGGGGGTTTTAGGGTTTCCTAGCGGCAGCGGAACTGGAGGTGCGGCGGTGCTACAGTGGGAGACACGGTGGTTCGCTGGTGGTGCGAGAGCTGTAGAAGACGACGTGGTGCGGGTCCTGTGCAGCAGAGGCGTTTGCGCGACAACGTCGACGGAGTGCGGTGATTGTTGGGCTGGTGCGAGGCGTCCGGTGCGGCCGACGACGGTGACTGCAGAGGTGGTGGCTCGCGCGACAGCGGAGGCGGTCGCTATTCCGTGTGTCTTGCGGAATTTCTTGGCGGCAACTTGTTAGCCTTTTAAAATGGCGGAGGGCTCTGCGGGTTTCCTCATTCCATGGACTTGTTTGATGGATCGAAAAGTATGTCCTGATAATAAAGTATATTCTATGTCCGGTCAAAGGAAGACTTTTGCTCAGGCTTTGGGAAATACATGTGACATTCCTTTGTCCCAGCTCCCTACCCCTTGTATTAAGGGTGACATGATTGCTGTCCGGATTGATGAGGCAGATTACTTGGCTGGTCTTGAGGATTGCAAAACCCATCTTCATGGTCGGGTTATTCTATCTAAGGGGGATAAACCTCTCACACATCTGGATTTAACTAAAAAGTTGCAGCTGGTGTGGAAAACTCTTGGACCATGGAAAGCAATTCCTCTTGGAAAGGGTTTCTATGAGTTTGAGTTCGCTTCTATAGAGGACATGCGATGGGCTCTCGGGATGGGTTCCCTGAAGTTATCTCCTGGTTTATTGAGACTGTTTGCCTGGACAAAAGACTTTGTCCCAGCTACCATGAGGAGTACCAAAGCTCAGACCTGAGTTAGAATTTACCATTTGCCTTTGGAGTATTGGAAACCAAGGACAATATTTTCCATCGTCAGAGGCCTTGGTACTCCTTTGTCTTTGGATGAGCATACTATGAGAAAGAATAGGGGTATGTTTGCTAGAGTGCTGGTGGATATTGATATGTTGTCCCCTCTTCCTGATCATCTCTTGGTTGAACGTCCAGACTTTGCTTTTGTAGCTGGTGTGGAATATGAATGGCTCCCTCCATTTTGCTCTCATTGTAAGATGATTGGGCACGAGCTTGCTCAATGTCGAGTGATCCATGACCAGGGTCGTGTTCCTGGGCCTCAACATAAACCTTCTCAGAAGACACCTTCTGATGAACATGAACAAGGGAGGACCACGATTCCAAACCAACGTAAAGAATATCGGCGAAAAGATCTGCAGACGAAGCTCTTAGAAGGTCCCATTGTTAATTTGAAAGTTGATGCTACTGGTGGGGTTAATGTAGGGTCACCCTTGGGTCACCTTGCTGATAAAACAAATGGACGGGAGGATGATTTAGCAGATATGCCTCCTCTTGAGGATGCTTCAGATCATGATAGGTCCTCACCCAAGCAGGGGTTGTCCACTCCCACTTTGGACTCACTTGCTGTTATGCAAGCTAAGGACTCAGAGTCACATTCAACGACTCTTATTGATGGTCATCATGTGGAGGCCTCTGCTCCTGTGATTGTACCATCTCCGTTGCGTACTACCTCTCTTCGGAAGGCTAAATCACATGCAGATACTAATCCTAATGTGGAGGTCTCTACTATTGTGACTGTACCATCTCAATCGCCTCATCCCTCCCCTCAGAAGGCTAAATATATTGGGGATGTTAAAGCAATATCGTTGGTCCTTCAAAATCACTTTTCCTCTCTTGATGCTTTGGAAACTACAGATGTGGGAGGTGATTCTCATATGGGAGCGTCAACTATTCCGCCTACCACTGTTGGAATTAATTCTGATCATATTGAAAATCAGGTTGTTTCAAAATTTTGGGCTGACTCTAATGACATGGAGGATGATGACAGTGATAATGGGGAGGAAACAGTTCGCACTAAAAGAATTCCAGGGAGACCACCTAAGGGGACTGGTAAATCCAGGAAAACTGCTAAGGCAGTTCTCTCTACAACGTCGCAATGAAGGTCTCTTCATTTTTTTGGAATGTCAGAGGTTTGGGAAACCACAAAACTGTGGAGATGTTGCTTAGTTTACTTAATCTACATAAACCTCTCCTGGTTTTTCTTGCGGAACCTATGATGCCGTACACTAATGCTTTCGATGTCCTTTTCAAATCTGTTAATATGCATTTGGTGGCTACGTCTCCTATTGTTAATAAAGTTGCTAAGCTTTGGTGTTTGTCGGTTCCTAATCTTGTCCAAAATTTCTTGGTTCATGATCAATTTATCTCTGTAACTTGTCTTCTACAGGATAAAAGTTTTAGCTTTGCAGGTGTTTATGGTGCTAACACATACTTGTCTAGACGATTTTTGTGGAGGGATCTTAGTTTCTTTACAGGGCCTTGGTGTATTCTGGGAGATTTTAATGTTGTGCTCTCGGCGGATGACTGTAAAGGGGGGGTGGCTCCTAATCAGGTTTCTTGTAATGAATTCCTGGACTGGATTAATACTAATGACCTTTCTTGTATGCCTTTTACTGGGTCTTGTTATACTTGGTGTAACGGAAGGAGAGGGTTGCATAGAATTCATAGAAGACTGGATAGGGCTTTATGTAATGGAGTGTGTCTGGATGAATGGGATTCTTGTACTTATCAGGTTCTTGTTAAAAATTGTTCTGATCATTCCCCTATTCTTGCTAGTCTTGCTAGTAATTCTTTGCGGAAGGTTAGCACTTTTCGTTTCTTTTCTATGTGGCTTCAGGACACTTCGTGTATGAAGCTTATTCATGATTCTTGGGCTAATAAGGTTGTTGGTTGTCCTATGTTTATCTTGCAACATAAGTTAAAAAGGTTGAAACTTGAGCTCCGAGACTGGAATAAAAATTCTTTTGGTAATGTTCACAATGCAGTTCTTTTTAAGCAGGGTATCCTCCTTGGTATTCAAAAAAACTTAGAGACTGCTAGTTTGTCTGATAGTGATGGGCTTCTTTGTCAAGAAAAGATTGCTAAGGAGGAGCTTGATCATGCTCTTCACTGTCAATATTTGTTTTGGAAAGAAAGGGCTAAGATGTTATGGTTCAAGGATAGAGATCGTAATACCGCTTTTTTCCATGCTGTGGTCAAAAGGAGAAATAATTCTAGTGGGATTCATCGTCTACGGATTGATAATGAGGTTACGGAGGATCCTAAAATCATTGAGGATCATATTTTGGACTTTTATAAAAATCTTTATGCTGAGTCTATTTCTAATATTCTGGATACTGATAATATGGAAGATTTTATTGGTACTTATATTCCTGCGATGGTTTCCTCTGAGGAGAATATGATGTTGATTAAATGTCCTGATTTTTCTAAAATCAAGAATGCTGTTTTTAATCTTAACGGTAATAGTGCTCCTGGTCCTGATGGTTTTGGTGGTGTTTTCTATCATTCTTGCTGGGAAATTATTGGGACAGATGTTTGTAATGCTGTTCAACAGTTCTTTAAACAAAATTGGGTTCTCCCTGGAATGAACAGTAATGTGGTATCTCTTATTCCTAAGATTCAGGGTGCTGATTCCATTAAAGATTACAGGCCAATTGCTGTTGCTAATTTCAAATTTAAAATTATTTCCAAGATACTGGCGGATAGGCTTGCTCTTGTGGCTGCTAGAATCATTTCTCCTAATCAATATGGGTTTGTGCAGGGTAGACAGATACAGGATTGCATTGGTATTGCTTCTGAAGCTATTAACATGCTTTCTAAAAAGGTTAGAGGAGGTAATGTGGCTTACAAAGTTGATATTCATAAGGCTTTTGACACTCTGAGTTGGAAGTTCTTATTATTAGTTTTGAAACGCTTTGGTTTTCACCCCTCGTTTGTCAGTTGGATTAGTACAATTCTTCGTTCAGCTATGCTTTCTATCAGAATAAGTGGTAGTTTGGTGGGTTTTTTTCCCTGCAGTCGAGGTGTAAGACAAGGTGATCCATTGTCTCCTTTACTTTTCTGTCTTGCAGAGGAAGTTCTTAGTAGAGGTATCTCTAAGCTTGTGAATGATAAGAAGATTTTAAATATGGCTAGTCCGAAAGGTTATCTCACTCCCTCTCATATTTTGTATGCTGATGACATTTTTATTTTTTGTAGGGGGGATATTAAGTCTCTTCGAAATTTGAGTACTTTTCTTAAAACATATGGTGATTTTTCTGGTCAATATATTAATAACTCTAAAAGTAGTTTCTTCACCATGGATAATTCTCCAAGATTTGTCACCAAAATTCAAAATATTCTTTCTTGTAGTCATGGTTGTTTGCCTTTCAATTATTTAGGAGTGCCTATCTTTGTTGGTGCTCCAAAGTGTCGGTTTCTTCAACCTTTGGCTGATAAAGTCAAATTGAAGCTAGCATCTTGGAAAGGTCAATCTCTTAGCATGGTGGGTCGGATCCAGCTGGTCAATACAGTGATTACTGGATTTCTAGCTTATAGTTTTAATATGTATAAATGGCCTGTTTCACTTATTAAGCAAGTTGAGCAGTGGTGTCGGAATTTTATTTGGACTGGTGATATTATGAAAAAAGGTATCGCTACCGTTAATTGGGCGAAAATTTGTTCACCTCTTGCGGATGGAGGCTTGAATATTATTAATCTTCATCATGAAAATAATGCATATCTTCTTAAGCTTGCTTGGAACTTTGCTTATAGCAACAAACCTTGGTCTTTACTCTTGAAAGCCAGAGTTCTTAAATCAAAATACGAATTTAGAATGGTTTATAGATCCTCCTCTCTTTGGCTTGGAATTAAGCAATTTTATTCAATCATACTTGATTATACTTCTTGGACTGTTAGTACAGGTTCTTTTATTAATTTCTGGAATGATAAATGGTGTTCTACTACTTCTTTAGCAAATATTGCAGGGTTATCTGATAGGGCTAGCATTCCAGATACAGTCTCTCAATTTTGGTCAGGTTATGATTGGAATATTCCCTTATCTTTACAGCATATGCCGCAGTTTTTTAATCATATCATGGTTAGAGAGGAACAAGATATTCCTAATTGGACTCTAGATGAGTCTGGTCGTTTCACTCTTAAATCGGCTAGGACTTTTTTCTTGGAATCAGGAGTTCCATGTGATTGGGGTAAGTTCATTTGGTCTTCATCTATTCCGCCTTCCAAAACTCTAGTACTCTGGAAAACTTTTCATGGGCGACTTCCTACGGATAAGCATATTCAGAATAAGGGTTTGCATATATGTTCTATGTGTACGCTTTGTGAAAAGCATGAAGAATCTATTCAACATCTATTTTTTGAATGTTCTACTGCATTACATATTTGGAGTTGGGTTCGACAGATTTTTCTTACATCTCATTTCTCTAATAAGGATGATCTTCTTTCTTTTATTAAGAGTGATGGTAGTCCTTTGGTTAAATTGATTAAGCTTGCTGTGACAACCTTTTCTATATGGATGATATGGCGTATGAGGAATTATGCTAGATTTTAGGAAAAGATTGAAGTTTCTAAGGCTATTTCGGTAATTAAAGATTTAACTTGTCTAGTGGGAAATTCGTCTAAAGCTTCAATGAAGAATGATATGTTGGATTTCAACGTGATTAAATTTTTTGGTATTAAGACTCGTAGTGGGAAAGTTCTTCGTCCTCTTCCTGTTAGATGGGAATTTCCTTCACCAGGTTGGGTTAAAATTAACACGGATGGGGCTGCTAGGGGGTATCCTGGTCTTGCTTCTTGTGGAGGTATTTTTCGTGGGAGTATGGGAGAATTTATTGGTGCTTTTTCAGGGTTTCTTGAAGTTCAGACTGCTTTGGTTGCTGAGTTTTATGGAGTTATACATGCTATGGAGGAAGCTCAAAAGATGGGACTTACAAATGTTTGGCTTGAATGTGATTCGGTCTTGGTTTGTGCTGCGTTTACTGCTAGGACTAATGTTCCGTGGATGCTTCGTAATCGATGGAATTCTTGTCTTAATTACTGTGGGACAATCAGGTTTAGGGTTACTCATATTTTTCGGGAGGGGAATGCATGTGCTGATAAGTTGGCTAATTTAGGGTTTATTCATAGAGAATCATTTCATTGGTATAATAGACTTCCATCTAGTCTGTTTTTAGAATTCTTTATGAATAGGTATAGTCTACCTATGTATCGTTTTTGTTAACATGTGGGTTTTGGTCTAGTCCCCCCATATTTTTGTTTTTTCTTTCTTTTTCTTTTTTTTAATAATACTTTTTTTCATGTGATGGCAGATGATTGTTGTTACTTGAGGTGTCAGCCTTGCTGAGATGACAAGTTGCATTGTGATGCCTAACATGAAAACTTTTATAAAAAAAATAAAAAATAAAAAAATAAAAAATAAAAAAACTATAACACTATAATATAAAAAAATTGAAAGAAAATAAGTTAAATGTATAATTATAAAAATAGTTTTCTTATATTAGACATTTGACAACAGTTTTTTAAACATTAGACATCTGAGAACAGTTTTTATAAACAAGAGATTATGAATATTATATAAAAAGAATTAAAATAAAATAATTAGTAATCATATTTATTTTAGTGAGTAATTTTAAAATATTGCCTAAAATTAAAAAAAAATATTAAAACTATCACATAGTGATTCTTTATTTTTATATAAGGGTAATGATACATTGATAACTCCAATTTTTTATACAACCACGTTATAACTCCTAATACTATTATTTTAATATATTTTTATATTATTTAATCACAAATTTATTTTTTATTATATTTATTTTTAAATTCATCACATAAAAAATTATATACAACTCCAAAAATTCTCAATCTATCATTTTTTTTCCTATCTAATATCACGATTTTGTATACTTCCGTTTAAAAAGATAATGAGACAATGATAAAAAAAGAGTTTATCTTAAACATGAAATTTTCAATATTCAAATGCTAATTATAATTTAATAAAAAATGATTACTTAATGAGCAAAGCATTCTAGCATTAAGGAGAAGACAAGCATGACAGGTAATAAATTTGTTTTTCCCTCAATAATTTATTTATGTTTTATAACATTAGTTGGTGTTGCCACTTGCTTAACGTGGTGGACAATGTTTGTTTTTTGCAATATATCTGTCTACTTGTACCACAAGAAAATCTTGGGGGACATGGATCTATGTAATGAGCTTGTGTAATCTAGTTAATAGCCATTGTTTTAGATAAAGAGAAGGAGCAAAAGCTATGGTAGTTCAAGAGATTACTCAAACTATGAGAGCATAACACTGCAGCAGAAGAGAGGAAGAGTGTTCAATTTTGAAAAGAGTTGCTACATTCGTATTGTTTTATTTTTGGGAGTGTTATGATGAGCAGCACTAAGTAGCTATGGTAATGGGAACATATCTGGTCCAAGGGTATATCATGATTCGGAATGGTCCTTAAAGTGAAAACTATGTCTTTTAGTTTGTGTCATGAACTCAAATGATGAAGTGAAAATAATATAACAAGAAATAACTTTTCCCTGCTACAATTAATGCGGTCTCCATTAAAACTTCATTTCAGTTTAATTTGTCAAAAGCTACTTGTTTGTTGCCACATACATTGCATCACAACACAATCACCATTTCTCCTTCATCCCAGGAATATGTTCAGGCCATTTCATGAGTGGCAATAAAGACAGAACTGTTAAAATATTTTGGTGTTTTGAATGTAAGCTAAATTAAAAGTGAATAAATGGGTTAGTTGCATTGCACTTGCCCTTGCACTTGCATTTGCATTTCTTTAAGCTCCCTCTGCCCTACCATGTCTACCTTTTATTTTTAGGATGATTCACTTCAGCTATATGTTAATTACACACCCCAAATTCAGTATTTTATAATTCAAATTCTAAATTCAAAGCAGTAATCATTTATCTTTTAAGAAGTTAAATGACACATTTTCTCAACACACTCAATTGTTGACTAAAATTTATTGAAAATGTCAATTTTTGGCGAGTTTTATTGCTCATTATTTAATGGGTATCTCTTTCACTTTTGTAAACATTTTAGGCATTAATAGAATTTTATTTGGATTAGTTAATTAAGAAACGCTTACGATAATTTCGTGCAATTTGAAAAATATAATTTCTTAAAAAATCAAACAATCATGCACTAATAATAGGTGTTTCACAAAGATGGACATGATATTTCTAACTAAATTGTATATTGGCATTTTTTTGCTACTAAATTCTGTGATGCGATGAAAGCTTTGACAGCAAAATAATTCCGGAGTTGAACAACAAAAGGTGCGGTGTGTGGGACACAGAAAAAAGTATTTGTGCTTCTTTCATCAGATAAATAGCAAAATATTATTGGATAAAACTTACCTCAGTGCTTAATTCTTAATTAAAATTGATGATTCAACTTAATAATACAGTAAAATTTAATCAAAGATATATACTCAAATATTGATTGAAAACAACACCCAAATCATGTGGAATTCTTCCATGCCACTCATTGTCCCACCTGCTGCTCAAAAGTTGGTGCTTATTAATAATCTCTACCTATTAGTTCTCTGACTTCTCTTTCCTCCTTCGGTCTATTTCTAATGTGACAGAAAACGGGAAATGAAAGAATACAACTGAACTTGTAATCACAAAAAGTTTTATCATTATTCTCAAAGTAGACTTCTTTGTACATTATGTTTCCCAACTCACTAGACATTTACCCTTTGTTTTGTCCCTATCATACACATAAATACATCACTTCGATCATTATGTAAACTTCTTACACAACAAAAACAACATTTTAATCAAATTTCATAAATATGACTTCCTTAAAATTGAAAAAAAAGTTACTAAGAATCTTTTTCAATTTTAAAGAAATCATGTTTGTAAAATCTATATCAAAATAATGTTTTCATTGATGATTGTTTTTTCTAAATAACTGAGTTGAAAATGCTATTAAAAGAAAGTACGTAAGTACTGTGGCATTTTGATGATTTGGCTTTGGTTTGCTATCAATTTTGTGGTTTGGTTGGCGAGGAACCTCACAAGAGGAAACGTTTACCTTCCACCTTCGGAGAACATTCAGCAAAATACTAGGTAGATAAAATTGAACACCAAGAACATAAATTTGAGCCCGTGGTATCTTGTCACATGAATAGATTTCATATCTTACTCTGGTTGTTTGTTTCGTAGACAATTACTACTGCATGCCTGTAGTTAATGCCCCTCGTCCTTCATTTCTAGAGCTTGCAGTGCCTTTGACTCTATCTCGTTGAAACAGTTAAACCCAAAATCATGAATACCGAAGTCCTGACAGTCCAATAACCAACCACAATTGTCCTCCCAAGATGGTACCGAACCCATGTTACTGCTAGTATTCTCTAGTTTGGGTGTTGTGTCCCATAGTGCTTCCATCAGAGGAGTTTCATCCAGCCACAGGGTGTTTAATAGAGAATCGTCACTGCAAATGCTCTCTAGCAAAAGTGAATCATCCCCAGAAGAATTTTCAGCTTGGGATGAACTTGAATTCTCCTCTGAGTTGAGAACCCCATCAGTTTCCTTCACCTGAACAAGGTTATTTCCAGGTTGTGGCAAATGCTCGGAAGGGGAGGATGAACTATCCTGAGATGCTGCTTGTTTATTGAGAGGTTCATGAGTAACGGGATCAACACCCATCTTAAGGAGTTTTTTCTTGATATGTGTGTTCCAATGATTTTTAATCTCGTTGTCTGTTCTTCCGGGTAACCTGGCAGCAATTTTGGACCACCTGAGACACCAATCAACCATGTATCAAAATTCATTATACACGTGAGACTGATGTGGATGTCTTTCGCACAGACATGTGCCAATCATATCAAACATGTAATTACTTTAGGTAATACAAACAGCTTCAACTGGTTTATCATTATTTATCCTGTAAATGAATATCAGTTCCAACGATGTGGAGTAACATTTTAGCTTCAACATTAATTACGCAGGTCAATGAAGTGCTGCTTTTCAAATTCTTACCTACCATTTCGTATGCTTGTCTGAACAATTCACATATACCACGCAAAGTAAATACTATTTGAGAGTTTGAGGATAGAAAGATGCTATTACTATGTTGAAATTTTACAAACATATATACTAGTAAACCAGGCAAGGATTCAATTGCTTCAGCCTCAAGTAGCCTTTGTTTAAACGCCTTGCCTTCTTCAACATTATTAATGGTTTAGACTTGAAGTCACAGTAGTTAAGGACTAAGTGCCTTGCAATATAATTTTGGAAAAAAACCAAAATCATCAGCTGTTGAACATAGGGAAAATCCATGACATTCTTGGGTGAATGCATTGACTACAGGGATGACCACTTTGCTAGTTCAACATGTATTAAATTAATAAATAAGCTAACAATATTCATGTTAAAATTATTTAGTATTATCTTGAGTTTTTGATTGATGAAAATGATCCTAGTTGTAAAGAGTGTGGTGATGTAAGAATTGTTCAGAAACAGAAGGTAATGCATGTTGGTGTGGCTGAGGTTGTGAAACATAAAAAACCTGTTGCCAAGACGGGCATGGAGATCAATAACAAGTTGCTCCTCTGCTTCTGTTAGGAGTCCTCTCTTCAAGTCTGGGCGAAGATAATTAGTCCAACGAAGGCGACAACTCTTGCCACAACGCCTAAGGCCAGCAAGCTTTGGCACAGCACGCCAACAACACTGACCATTGGTGAGAATGAAGTTGATGAGCTTCTTGTCTTCCTCTGCAGTCCATGGACCTTTCTTCACCCCAAGTTTGTCACAGCAGGGTTGCCTCCCCATACTACTAACACAAACAACAGCACTACCAAGCTAACCAATGCAATTTCCCAAACTAATGCAAAAGTCTTACCAACACAAGCTTGTAATGAGTAATGACCCAAAAGCCCCACTCCCCACCCACCTTTATATAAAGCCCTCTCACTTTCTTGCCCAAGTTATTAATTACATATATGTGCGATAAAATCATGCATCGAGAGAAAATTAAAAAAAAAAAAAAGGGGGGGGTCTAGGAGGCAGGGTTAAACAGGAGAAGGTTGAGGGCTCCACCATGGGTTGTGAAAGGTACGTGGGAACTAATATGGGGTTTTCTGGTGTTTTTAGCTACACAAAATGGGTGACGCTGAAAGATGGGTGACCCAAAGGCAGAACTATATGTAAGCATCCCAAACAAGTATTAAAAGAATGTGTAAAATAATTATACCTTTTAAAAGTTTCCATTACGATATGCAAATCCACTGCCCTGATTTCACTCTTACTCCACCATTTCGTCATCACCACGTTTACGTGTCCCTTAGCTTCAGTTTATGGTACGTTGAGGGCGATTGCTATAAGTGTTGAAACTCTAGTTCTTGATGTGATCACAGAAAACCGATCCAACGCTGCAGGATCATCGCATCAAATAGGGATCAAATAGGGACTGGTTGGAGCAACTAGGTGTCCTTGATTCTAAGAGTTCAGTGACATTCCTCAAGTACTAATGTGGACAACGATCTCTCGAGATTTCAAAGCCACAAACTTTGTTTTCTCCCTCTTTTCTACCTTGCATTAAGTTATAACTCTAAGTGAAAAATGGTCCACTAAAATGTTGTCATTAAGATTCCTAGACACATCTAAACTCCATCAATAGTTCATCTAGTCTCATAACGTCTATTAGAAGTTGGGATTGTGTTGTGAAACCATATAATGATGGCTCTATTTTGAAACGATAAACAATGTTCATGTGTCTTCCTCATTAGTCTTAGGTGTGTGTCAATTATAACTATAGTTGTTTTATCATTGTACATTCAATAGAAGTTAACTTTTGAATTTAACGTTTGAGTTGTATTTGAGTGAGAGTTTACTATGAGAGAAATTAATAAGTTGTAATACCATGTTAATTAAGTTTTTGTGTGATTACTTTTTCTTCCCTTTTAATTGATTATCTTCCACCGTTTAGAAAAAATATGTTGTTTCTCTGTTATAAAATTGTTTGTGTGGTAGATGTTATGAGTGAATTTGTTGAGCTAATTTCCTGACAAATTAGTCCAGTGAGTGTGAAAATTCAATTATCATGACTTTTGTAAAGTATGAGAGATGTTATAAAGAAATTAACATTTCAAATTTATTCCTACTATTGAAATATGTTAAACATTATCATTTAGGTCAGATATTCATAAGTACTTTCTAATCAAATCTAAGAATCAAAATCATGAATAGTTTCAAGTTTTGAAAATAAAATGATAATATCAATCATCAATCAATAACTGAATATTATAAATAAATATCACCTAAATACATAAGAGTTTGAACAAATTATTCTCAATCCCAAATAAAAGAATTAGCCACTCATATTGGTCATTACAAGCATGGAAAACAAGAAAAAAAATCCAGGATATTTCTCCTTGACGACTTCCTCTAGGGTTTTCTATCTCTCCATATCCGTGCCTATGATTCTCAAAGAGTCTCTTCAACTGTCTTAACTGCTATTTATTACAACTACTTTAAATGTATTATAATTCGATAAGTCGGTAACCGAAATCGAGTAACATAATTTGTCTGTATCGATCAGTACAGTAATATTTGAGGGTACATAATTATATATTCATAATGGAATTGTTAGTTTAAAAAGTAAGTGGCATTTCCAACGTGTTTTATGATTTGGAATTGTTTTTTAAAATATATATTTGGAGTCATGTTTCACTTATTTCTCCCCTCCAATTCCATTTTAATTATTTTGTTATATGCAAGTGCTTTAAAAATATAACAAAATCAACAAAGAGCATTTTGAGCAGAGTAACAAAGTCAGAAGAACTTTTAGTCCATCCAAATCTTGTCTAGTAAGAGAAGAAAGAAATCCTTGTGTGATAATCCAATTTAATTCCTCTTAAACACTGAATCATCCAAAACAATCAACACATAAATCTACACTTTTTAAGTGAGATTAAAAACGTATTATTTGAATGAATGACGCGGGATAATATATGCATTTCCTTACAATAAATATGATAATAGTGATGGAACAGGATAATATAGCCTATTAGCAGATCACCCACACGGCACAGGTCGGAGCAGTTTCTGTCTTTTGACTTGCAGGCCTTTGTTCTGCGTGGACCCTTCTTCCCCGTTTAAGCTTCATACTCACACTTCATTGTTTATCTATGCATGTCATAAACAAAATTCCATTCTTATTAACTTATAAATCATGAAGGATTCAACTCCTGACGAAACCGTCAATTTTCTAGTCAAATTCCGAGTTTCACCAATGATTTCCTTGTCACTGTTTTATTTAACGCAACTAAATTAATTGCAATATGTGATTTCATCATTGCACTTCATTGTGCTATAATTAATTATTATTATTTTAAATAAAAAAGAAACTCAATCTACGTTATCCAAATATCCGTTTTAGACTGCTACGTGTCCAAAATCGTATTTAAATACCATCTTGACTTGCAAGGGAATACAGAATACCAACCTGCTTTTATCTGTAGAGCAACACACGTATATATAGTTTCCCCATATTAAGGCACATAGAACACTGACACTTCAACATGTTTCGATATCCATTTCGATTAGAAAGAAATAATCACTTTTTATAATATAAAACAGTTTAAATTTTATCTTATAAATTAGTTATATTTTAACAATAATTTATTAAACTCATCCGATCATTCAGTATTAGACACACAAATTTAAATTTCGCTATAAACCTCACATTTATAAGCCTTTACAATGTTGAGTTATTTTTTTTGTTACATACACTATTGTATAAAGTTAGGAGGTGAAGGTATTTAGATTGCATATAGTTTTGTTGAGGTGTGAAAAAGTGGTTGCTTTTTAATGAATAAAATTTAGCGAGAAAATTAAGAGAAGATGAGTTAAGCAAGCATATAATTGAGTAGTAATTATGGAAGTTAGGTAGAAAGACGTAGAGTGGTATGTAGCATTGATGTATAAGCTAATTCTTTGCTTGCAAGTTGGATCTGTCTGCACCAATTACTGTAGAGGTTGTGGCTTCATTATCAGATTCTCCACCACAGTTGCCTAACATCCTCACACCACTTCAACTTCGATTTCACCCTTTCTACTGCACTATCACTATCTATACATGAACAATATTTTTTAAAAACGCATGGTAATATATACATTATGTGGAGAAACAAAAATAATATATCAGGTTAATTATCTTTTTATTTATATATATATTTAAAGACTTGTTTTTACCAACTAAATTGAAGTTGAGATAAAAGTGGCAATATATTAATTACAATGAAGTACCATATAAACGACTTGGATTGAGGGTAAGGATCATTGTTGATAAATGCATTTTGATGTGGACTTTGGGTCTTATGTTACACTTTTTTTCTCGATAATCTTATTTCTTCATAATGGGTTGCAGTTGTGAAAAAGTGAGGGTGGAATATGCTCTTATTTGGAAGTTTGACCTTTAAGTGTATTGGAGTTTTTGGAAAATAAGAAATTAACAATCTTCTATGAAGATGGAATTCTTGGAAAATGAGTATTTTGCATTCATCTTTTTTTAATCTAAAAGTTAATATGAGTCGCATGTTAGAATCATTAAATTAAAAGAAAAAAAGTTGCAAGAAAATAGTTATTTTTAAAGTATCCCTTAATCTTTTATAATGATTAGGTAAGTTATTCTCCAAGTGTAATTTTTAAGGTCCGTTGATGTTGCATGCTTTACTTTTGCTCTGTAAACAGCCAACATTATTGTCGTTGGATATGACATTACCTATCAACTTTAACCTGTTTGTGCTAGACATCAATGCTAGTAACAAATCAATCACATAATAATTAATTATCAGTAAAGGAGTAAATGATTATTAATTATTATTTTCTAAATATATATGCTGTATAATATTAGGGTTACGAATTAATTGTTCATAGTATATAGTAAGAAAATGTTTCAAAAAATTATATAGCTGTATTGAGTGATTTAACAGAGGTATTGTTTTCTATATTCGTAACATTAAAACTTTCATTCCAATTAAGACAAAATTACCTCTTTCTTGGAAATTTTTTTATCGAAAAAAAAGTATAGCAAAAGTACTCTTCAGAATCAATACTTTTTAAAATGCTATTATTTTAATATTACATACGAATCTTAATGCTTTATAAAAAAAATTAACATTTTAAATATATTAAACCATTTGAGACTTGTCATAGATTAGTATATTTATCGAAAAGTTATAATTACTATGCTAGTTATAAAGTTATAAGGTGTTGAACAAATAAAATATTGGTTCAAAGATTGTGGAAGTATCGTGAGAAGGAAAATATTAAACATCACTTTAAATATTATTCGTCCTTGAAGTCTAGCAAACAAAATTTAATTCTACAAAATTTTGGTTAGATGTGTGTGATCGCATATTTCTAAGACCGTTTGAGGCCATTCACACCATTAAAAAATAATAGTTATTGAATGTAATCAGGAATAAAAAAATAAACCATCCAGCAAAAAATACATAAGATAAACCTATTATGCATAAAAAAAACATATATTTAAACGAACTTGTAGTTAAATTCCTTCATATCATTTACACTCGTATATACTCGTTAATGTACATTTACTTCATTATGATGTTTGTTTTAGAGTATAGTTTTTTTTTTAATTTATACTTTACAATAACAATTTATAGATAATTTAGCTAACCTTTTTTTCTAATATGACAATTCTTCTATGTTTGTATATATTACGGGAGAAAGTATGTGAAGATTCTTTTATTTATTTTGGGAGTTATAAATGTATATATGTGGAGACTAACACATTTCTTTGTTATTTTACCAGTAATTTTATAAACTGATAACTAAGGAGTGTGGACGAGTTTTTATCTGATGAGACAGATAATATGTAGTTCTTATATTTGTGTTCATTCCATCTTTTTGTCATGTCTAAATGTGATATAATAATTAGCTAGAATTTTTTAACGTTAAATAAATATATTAATCTGTAAGAAATAAATACATTAACAACTCTGAATTAGAAATAATCAGCAATATTTATCAAATAAATATATTATTAATTAAGATAAAATTTACTTAATATTTCAATAAATAAGATTAGGAGAAAGGGGCTAATATGACTTAGGAAATGTTAGGATTTATAAGCATCAAGTACATTGGAATTAGTAATAATGCCTTGGATGCAAGAAAGAAAGAGAAAAGATTAAAGGTACCTTCTCATAAAATTGTCAATGAACGATCTATTTTATGTTAACAACAATCAGTCAATTCAATTTGAGGTGAGTCCATCTCAACTAGATATGAACTCGACTCAAGGTAGGCTCAACTTTATTCAACTTGAAGTGAGCACAACTCGATTCAATCTGAAGTGGGCCAAACACAACTCAAACTAAGGTGGGCCAAACATGACTTGGTTTAGGGTGGACTCGACTCAACTTGGCCTAAGATGGGCTCAACTGGACTCAGCCTAATTTGGACCCAATTAGACTTGGTCAGAGATGGGTTTGACTCGACTCCGTCCGAGGTGCCCAATCCAAATTGGCCTATCATTTACAAAACTCTACTCGGCCCAACCCGAACCTCACCCAACTTGGCCTAACATAGATTTGACTTGACTCAACTCAAGGTGGACCTACTTGACTTGACCTGATGTGTGCCCAACGTGAAGCCAACTCGACTAAGCCTAATGTGAATCCTGCTCAACTTGGTCTGAGGTGTGGTCGAATTGACTCAGCTTAACATTGGCTCGACTAGACTCAACCTAAGATGGATCTGATTCGACTCGACTGAACTCGGTATGGGCATAACTTGACTTGGCGTGAACTCAATTCAACTCAACACAACGTGAACCCTATTAACATTGGCTTGACTTGGACCTAGCCTAACTTGGGTCCAACTCGACCAACCTAGTTGACTTGGCCTAACATAAACCAGTCCATCTTGACCTTAGACTAACTCGAATAAACCTTGTCTTTGCCTAAATCAATCTAACATATGCACAACTCAACTTGGCCAACACGAGTCCAACCCAAGTTGACCCAACATAAGTCATCTTAGTGTGAATTGACTTGTCAAAATTGGACACGTCTGATCTACTAAGTTGTTAATACCCTTGCTTCACCTAACTTGACACGATTTGGGTCAAGCCTAACTTGACCTGATGTAACTTTGTTTGTCTGAGTTTGACCTAACATGGACCCATATAGATCAACTTAAAATAATGTAAGTCTAACTTAACTTGACTTAAGTTCAATCTATATTCATTCACATTGAATTTGAATTTAAATTTGAATTGAATAAATATTTTTCATTTTATAAATATTTTTTATTTTAAATAAATTTTTCATTTCATTTTAAATAAATTTTTTACTTTAAAAATTTGCTCATAGGTTAACCTGACGCATAGGACTTTTGGTGACATTTATCACTTACGCCAAATTAACATATCTAAATGTGACTTCATAATGCACGCTTGCGAAGTTTTCTTTCTCATTTTGATTAGAGTTCCAACATATAATTTATAGCTAGAATTAAATTTTCAATAGTTATAAGGCAAAGCTAACTCCTAAAAAAGATCACACCGCAAGGGATTTGGTGACTTAAAATGACTAAACTATCTATTCAAGTATTGGATGATAAGTGGTAACAAAAGTTAAGGAGAAGCCTCAAATTACATGTTGAATGTAAACTAATAAAATTTTCATCAAATAAGGTAATTAGTATGATTTGGGATTCTTTTAAGCGGTAGAAGACCACTACATTCCATTAAAGTTTCAAAATTCAACATAAATTGGTTCCAAGAAAAGTACAAAAAATTACAAATCATATATTAGCAAAAAAGAAAAACATTTCCTTATGTAATTTCTTTAATTGATATAAATTTTGTTTAACAAAAAATTTATGTGTTATAGCATGGACATTATGAATCAACATGTCAATATCGTAATGAATGTTACGTTAAAAGTTTTGAATATGTATTTAGCTTAAATATTTTGAGAGAGTTTTATCATATAGCCGTTAAATCAGCCAAAAATGATATATTATTAAGAGGTGGTATAAAACAATTCTTTAATATGATTAGTATAACGTACCAACTTTTATCTATTAAATAATATAATTTGAATATATATGTATGATAAATGTTTTTTAAAATGAAAAAAAAAGTATATATCATCTCATAAAATTTAAAGTATTAGTAATATAGAATATAGTAAATTCTCCCTCAAATATATATATATAATATAAAAAAAGGAAATATTTTATATTTGGAGGAGTTTGTCGTCTAACACCAGAAAAAATACATCTTATGAAAGAGAACAAAAATAAGTTGTTATCTCAATTTCTTGTTTTTTAAAAATGGTGTATTGCACCTCCTTTAAATCCACGTGTCTTTGTGCAGTCTCCTAAAAATGACTGTTACAATAATCAAACTATAAAAAATATATAACTAATAAAATAGTTTTACAATCACCTAACTATGACATAAATCTAATAAGATTTTTAATATTTGTAAAACTTATTGAAGTTAGAAGAGATTAAAAAATATTCATAAGTTTTTTTATGTAAAATAAAATCATAAATCATTTGTTTAGGAACTAAGAATAAATTATCAATCATTAAATCCTTAAATTTAACACAAGTTTATCATACTATATTGATAAGAGAGTCTGATTCAGTATAATATACTTAGGATTTATTTTAAGAGATTGAAGTATCAATTTTGTATAGGACGTAAAAGAAGTCAATTGGTGAACTTATTGAAACAAGAAAAAAAAACATTTTCTTTTCTGTCTTGCACTATACATAAAAGGTTCATGCTTGATGAGAAAAATGTATGGCAGAAACAACAAACATAATCACGAAACAACACTAAAAAATAAATGATACAAGATTTAACGTTATTCGGTCACTAACTTCAACCTACATCCACATTGACAACTATTATGTTTTATTTTTTTACCGTTGAATATCCAATTACAAGTACAATAATCTCTTTAAATAGAGATTATAAAGTAGACAGAATGATTAAACTCACCCACATAATTTCTAGCAAGCCCAACCTAATTGATTATAGTTTCAGACTCAACAATGTCACAATTCTTGAACTAATCCCTTCATCACCTTCTTATTCATAATCTACTATTCACCTTAAACACATTCCAATACAACTCCAAGAAAAAATTCCTTCACTGTCCCACAAGTTTCCAAATTCAACACACATTGCCTCAGCCTTCACTTTCATCACATTCCTGCACCTCTTTAACCAAGAGAGATGCATAACACCAGATTGAAGTTCCATAATAGAAAAAAAATTAAAATGTTTAAATTATTTTACGTTTTTGCTATGTGCATATAGAATTAATGAATAAAAGATTACTGTTGAACCTCATTCGTATAATACATCTTTTGTTTTTCTAAAATACCAATACACACAAAAATTAATAAAAAATATTTAATATTATGAAAATTAAAAACATATTTAACACTATATACCTGAACTTAAGTCCTCAAAACCAATAGTTCTCAGCAACAATTGAATATGAAAACTAGGAATATTTTGTCATTGTAAATCTTGACTTGTAATTGAATATTAATACTAAGAATAAGTTTTTAAACCATATAAAGTGAAACGTATATAGGTATGTGATTTGAAGAAATTGTATTATAAAAAGAAATAAGAAATTTGTAGATTTGCTTACAAATGACTGAACTGGAGCGGCAAAACCCTGTCCCCATAATAAATTATGATTTTGGTAAAGACTTAAAGAAGTTAGAGAATTGAATAGGGTCACGTTATAACTCTTATCCAGTTTGAATTAGACGCTTTACCTGTGAGATGACACCACTTCAAACGCGCTTTTCATCTCAAACTTACTTTCTAACCAACTTTTCCAAAGCTTCTGCAGTCTTATAACTTCAAAACCTCAACATTTCATGAATCAATTTTTCACTAAAACAGCTCTAACTTGGAGTTACCAGAGTGAGGGAACTTCATACAAATAGGTTCATACTTCCATGTTCTGAACAAGATATTGTGACTAGGTTCATGTAGTACAAAGATATTTGTTAAAATATTTTTTTTTTCCTTTTCCTTTTTATTTTTTTTGTCTTTTTATTTATTTCTTAGTGTGTTGTGTTACAAGTCAAAATATTAACAAAATTTAAATACTTTATTTTAAAAACTAAGTATATATTAACAATAATAAATTACTTATAATTATAATATTAAAATCAATATTAATTATATTACTATTTTTTATAAAAACAAAATTATTATTAGTAAAAATATTTATTATTTCTATTATAATAATAATAATTTTTATTATTAAATAATAATCAGTAATAATAATAATTTTATTATTATATAATTTTATTATTATAATTATTATAATTAATATAATTAATATATTATGACAAAAATTATTAACTATTCTTAATTGCCGAGTATAATCATTATAATTAACATATTAATATAAAAATATTTTTTTTATAATACTAATATAATAATTGTGATATTAATAGTAATATATTATCATAATAAATTTTACAATTATAATTACTGTTCTTATCATTATTATTATTAGAAAAATAAGAAATATTATTAATAATTATATTTTTTTATTCTAAGAATAATAATATTTTTAAGATTAATTTTATTATTATAATTATTGCAGATATTATAATTTATTCTTTTAAATAGTATATTTAACAAAATTTAATATTTTGACTTGTAAATAATAATAAAAATAAGAAATAAAAAAAATGATAACGAATAAAAGAGATAAAATAATAAATAGAGAAAAAAAAACTATCTTGATAACTCAATATTTTAACCAAATTGGTGTAATTTTTTTAAAAAAAATTATCGAAATGGACAAATTTTGAAAAATTTAGTTGAGTCAGCATGATCCAACTCCATTACGAATAAGTCGTGTGATCTTAATCGTCTTTGATCACAAGACTTCGATTAATTAATCGACAGTAATCAATATTTGTATTTTTTATTTACTTTATAAATAAAATCATGTCAACAAAATACGGTACTTTCATATTAAACTAAGTTGTACTCGATGTTTTTAACTTTTTAATCATAAAATTATCATCTTATTTTTAATTTATTTATATTTTTTAATATTTATAAGAATTAAATATATTTTTATTTTAATATTTTAATATAAAATTGATTTTTTCTTTAGTTTAAATTTTTTATATCCTCAATTTTTGTAATAAAAAAATTATTAAAATATATTTTTATATGTGACAAACATATTTTTAATTTGAAATAAAATATTAAAATATTTCATATTAATTTATAGGAATATGAATGTAATACAATTTGAAAATTTGTTTATTAGATAAAAGAAAAACATCGGTAATGGAAGAGACGTTAAAAATTATTTGAATCAGTCTTATATAAAAAAAAATTAATAGAAAATGTGATCTGTTGTAAAATCCTTAGATATGTATTCCATTTTTACTGATAAACAAATATGCAAATCTTTAAATTTTGACAAGAATTATAAAATATTTCAAAACAAAAGGCGAATTAAAAAAGAATGGATCATTTGTAATTATAAATAAATAAAGAAGGAAGGAAAAAAGAATTGAAAAGAAAATAATACCTCTTTAAATAGTGTCTGAACTAACATTTTTTTAGGAAACTATTTGCAAAAGGCTAAAAAAGAAAAAGAAAACGAAGCCACTTTTTTTTAAAAGATGACTGACAACTTAAAAAGGAAAACAATGACCTCTATTCTCTCTTTCGTTTTATTTCTCCACTCTCCACGCTTTCTCTCCATACAATTTTTACTTTGCATCCAAATCTTTAATTTCAAATTTTAAAATTAAAATAACTTAAAAAGTTAATAAAAAAAGACTTGTCTCCTCTAAGAGGGTTTTCAAATGAAAATTTGGATAGACGGCGGCAACAAAGTACATATATTGATGACCCAGTGATTTGACAGACTGGGTTAATGTAAGTGGTAAATGTCATTCCGTAGAATTGAAAAGAGTTTTTCACTAAGACATCAGATTGATTGCATTGAATTGATAATATCAAGAGACTACATTCATCATGTATAAAAAAAATTACTTTTGTTATTTGAGCGATTGCATAATCCATAGCAGTTTAGACACAACTGCTTGAACTTGAGCATTAAGAACTTGATACCTCTACAAAGAGTGGATGTCTCGCCCTTACAATTTAATTTGGTTATCTGTAGTATCTTTATGATTTTCAGAGTAGCAACTGTCCACTTATGGCATTACATTATCTATCTCTACATGATTCTTTTTATGAAGCTACTAATGAAGTACGTTCGAACCACTGCCTGGCATAAACCAGACAACCAGTAAACACTTGACGAAGCAAAGAAACTATTTTATTTTTCCTGAAATGCAAAAATATCAACTTTAAACAATCAAATTCACTCAGGAAAATAAATATTACATTGCTGACAAGTAAACATGGCTACCAACAAGAGCTAAGCACCTACGAAACAGGCCGTACAAACTGTAAAAAGTTTGATAATTTAACTAAAATGAAAAATGCAATATCAATAAACTTCAACTTCCCCGATGGCTGAGGCCTGGAATATTGAGATCTCAAATAAACATCTAAAAGTGTTCACTTGGGACCTCCAAATTTGCTCATCATTTTCGCAATTACAGGAGCCACCTTTGGATTTGCTTGATGCTTGGCCAAATTAGCAGGGTTCTTCATAACTGCACCCAGCCCAAAAATTAAAAAAAAAAAAGAGAAATTACAGTCAATAATCAGCAAATCAAATGTTTTCTCAATAAACTCTAAAATATGAACGCAATAAGTAAAAAAAAATAGGTACGTTTAAACATAGTTAGCATAACAGGGTCATCATCCAACTTCCTGTTGAACTTGACATTTCCTGAGCTGGTTAAACTTATATGGATATGAAAAATACTGACTAACAGAGGGAAGTTTCTTATGAATTCAAATGTAAAGGATAGAAAGAGTTCATTGTTTTCACATTCACTGCCTCATCCCAACAACCCATAGCCAAGTCAAGCAATTTCATTTAGTCTTAGTGCCCAAACAGGATAGGAAATACCGAATGCGTGAAAAAGAGGGTGAGAGCAGGGAACTGTATATTTCTCAGTCCTATCAACTAAGAATACTCGGCAATTCCCAACCAAATAATATTCAAAAGTAATTATTGAGAATTTAAATCCAAAAACTAACCATGCAAAGAGAAGCACGTGACATTGAAAAGTACAAATTAACTAGACAGAAAGAGGATGGTAGACAGAAAGAGGATGGAACCCAACATTGGAACTGATAATTACCATCTTGAAGAGCAGCCATAACCTCTGGATCACTAAATGCCGTCATCAGATCAGGGTCCTGAGAGATGTGTCAAGGAACATTCAACATCAAGGCAAGAATAAGCACGTAAGCAAATGTTGATTAGGGAGAGAATATTTTCTTAGAGCACCTTAAAGGTACACAAAGATCCAAAGTCCAGATTTACTTACATTCAAGATCTTGCTAAAATCAACATTTCCTGGTACCCCTCCAGGCATGCCCCCTGCACCTGGGAAGCCTCCTGGCATGCCCCCTGCACCTGGGAATCCTCCTGGCATGCCCCCAGCACCTGGGAATCCTCCTGGCATGCCCCCAGCACCTGGGAAGCCTCCTGGCATGCCCCCAGCACCTGGGAATCCTCCTGGCATGCCCCCAGCACCTGGGAAGCCTCCTGGCATGCCCCCAGGAAACCCTCCAGGCATGCCTCCAGGATTTCTACTGGAAGATGATTGCTCTTGCTTCTTAGCCTTCTCATATTCAGCCTAGAAAAATACACAGCAAATTAGCAACAACTAAATTACATGGATGCTATTGTATGTTCTGTTTTTGGCATATGTAAATCAAAATTGGAAACCTGAGCTTCAGCACGACGGCGCTGCCTCTCACGCTCCTTTCTTTTTTCCTCCCTTTCTTTGTGCAGCCTTTCATATTTACGACGATGTTCCTCAATCTTGTGAGCATTTGGCTCCACCTAGGCACACAAATGTTTTCGATGATACAATAAATTTCAAGGATACGAAAGTATTCAATATATTTCAAGAAACTCATCAATTTTACAAGGATATCATCCCATACTATAAATAAACAACAGATAGCACTGGTAGTACACTAGAGGAGAAACTACTGTACTCTTATCAAAGGATAAGAAGGGACAAGATAGCAAACCTTTTTAAGTACAGCATTTATTTCCTCATCGTAGTCCAACTTTGAAGCCACATGAAGATCCTTTGCAGCTTCTTCCCATTGACCAAGCATTGATCGTGCGATGCCACGTGACTTGTATCCTTTAGCAGAATCAGGATTAATCTGAAAATAACAATATAAAATAAAAACCCTTGCGTACAGGTCAGATACACACTAGTAGTAGAAGTACTGCCAGAGGGAAATATAAGAATATGGTCCATAGAAGAACAGGGATATGTTATTGAAACCCATAATACTTCAATCCAGTTGTCATAGCATATGCAAAAGCAGGAGCAGAAAAAAACAGCCAGGAGTGCTATATGGTGCAATTTTAGAAGGGTCATACTTAATTTGTAACATACGAGAGATATTTAGTTTTCAGAGCCCCCCAAACTAGATAAGGCCCTGATAAAAAAAAAAACGCTTAGATCCTGTATATTCCCAAAATCATGAATTTCATATGGGGAAAAGGTCACGCTGAATGGGTAAATCAATTGAGCAATTTGATTGAAAAGAATAAAGATCTTAACCCATTATGTATCTTAGAGTGGATATTGTCTTGCTCACATTTGAGACAAGTTTAATTTAGTGCATTGTCCTTCCACAGAATAATGCAACAAAAACATTAAACATGTACACTTTATTCACAGGTCTATTTTAATACAAGCAAGAATGTAAGTTTGTCAGCCTAAGCGACATAGGGGGAGAATATAACCTCCAAAGCAGCATTTGCATCACGGATTGCAGCATTGGGTTTCTTCATTTTGATGTAAACCGTGGCTGTAAATAATTTATAAACCATTAAGAATGAATCCTTATCTTGATGATAAAAACAAAATAACTAGAGAATGTAAAAGTAGACAACTATATCAAGGTATACCTCTGGTTGCATACATTATGGCAGAGGTAGGATTGAGTAAAATTGCTTCCGTTAAGTTCTCAACTGCCTCCTCCAACTTACCTGCATTACATGGTCAAATAATCTCCGATTACTGTTGCAGTTTAAAATAATATCACCAGAGAGAATAGCCTAAAAACTTTGTAGATGTTGAGAAAAAATTGGAGTATTTGCCAGTGAGATTAGTTGGAGAATTTGTAACTTAAGCTGTTCAAAAGATGTAGAATATTTTGTTAATGAAATCTTTTTATCCATTAAAAAATCATGAACAGAGGCGAGTTATTATCATTGTTGTTGTGTTTTCATTTCCTCCTCGTTGCATGCTTGTTGTGGATCCTCGTACATCAGTACCTAAGTGTCATCAGAGTCACGTTTGATTGAGGGAAGATGGTAAAATGTGCAGAAGGAATGGAGGGTAATATCATCCATTGACACAATGACCATATGTTATGTTATCCAGGGTGCCACATTCTAAGGTAGGGAAGAGTGCTTCCCCACACCACAAGTGATGCTACGGAATTTGAAATGCTGCTCTTTGATGGGAAGACTAATAGCAGAATGTGACAGTGCACAATACATGATCATTGTGTAGTTATGTGTTCATATAACATGTTATTGAATTACCTAAACACTTTGAAAAGATGTAGTAATTACTAGCTGGTAAAAGGTCGCAGAAACTTAAAATGACAATGTAAAGCATGAAACTCCATATTGTAGCGTTAATTTAAAAAATGAGGAATAACTAAAGATGCATCTAGCTTCAGAGATGGTCCAGACAAAATACAAAATGTTGTCAGTTACATCCTACGAACCAGACAATTATACAATCTTCAATGTACCATATATACAGTTAAAACTAAGTTTTCATCCGTGAATCGGACAGGGTTCCTTCCTGCCTACCTCACCATCAACAGGAGTTTAGAACCCAAGCCATTCAAAAATTGTTAAATACGACACGGTATAAAATTATTTTCTGTCCCTTCAAAGAATCGCTAACACAGATACATACAACCAGTTGTCTTCTTTATTGTGTTTGTAATTCTATTTCTTGTGCATTGTTTGAGGATCCATCCACCATCCAACAATCACTATGCAAAAACAAATAAATTAATCACATTAATGCATCAGCATTATACACTGTACGATGAAGGATACCTTCAGAAATAGCTTCCATGGCTTTAACTTTTGCCATCTGCGATGCGTCGCGACTCTCTTCAGTGACCTCGACAGAGGGGTCTCCCATCTGAAAGGTAACACACATTTGCCTTGACAAAAAGCCCAAATGCAACCTAAATCAATTAAAATTAATTATGTGTATTAAAAAAGTAAAATAAATAAACCTTCTGGGGAGGATCATCATCAGGCTCGCATGTTTCACCCTCGAGTTCAACATCGGATTCAATTATTTCATCTTCCTCTACTTCTTCTACCTTTTCTTGTTCCTCCGCAACATCCTCTACGTCGTCATCGCTCTCCACGTCCCTCTTCCGTACAGAACACAAAGCATCACATATCACGTAAAGATTCACACACAACAGGCGAAAATTAAAATAGCGGCAAGTATTAATAGAACGCTAGGGTACCGATTCAGGGTATGCAGATTGGGGAAGCTTGGCGCCGAGACTAGAAGAAATAAGCAAAAGAACACAAAGTTAGTAAGTTAATAAAAGTGCGGTTTGGAAGACGCTAATAGGAATGATGATTGAATTGAATTTATTCACCTTTCAAGGTAGTCGCGGAAGAAAGAAAGTGAAGGATCGGCGAGAAGGGAAGGGTTGGACTTGCACTGTTCGACGAAATGCTTCAATTGATTGAGTTTTGATGCATCCATTTTCTTTGGGTGTGAGAGCACGGCGCAGTGTTTTCTTCCGCTTTTATGTTAACCGAGGCGACTGAGTTACTCACATGACGGGTCTAGACTTTTCTTGACGGATTGGGCTTCTAGTAGCTTCCATTGGATATGTGTTGCCTCTAATTAGTAACACTTACAAGGGGCTACTATAGTTCTTAACGCCCATCGTTTACACACTCTTCCCAACATTGGGAATATTCAATTGGATGGATTTTGAAATAATAATAATATCATATCTATAGAAACTTACATTGTTCATATTAATAATTGAAACTTTATTTCAATATAAACTTAATGAATGTAATAAACAGTATTTTTTATTAGTTTTTTTTGCCTTTCTTACAATTTTATAGTTATTTTGTAAATCAAATTTAAAAATGCACAATTGTTAGCGTGGTAATTAAATTAGAGTTTTAAGTATTCATGGCATAAATTAATTACTACAAACCCAAAATGTTACTAAGCTATACACATATTTGTTTATTTTTAGTTATAATTTATTCTTTAATATAAAACTACAAAAAAATATAATAACAAGTATTGGATGAAAAGAAAAAATTGTACTAATTTACGGTTAATAAACTTATGAGAAATATGATAATAGGAAGACAAATAATAATTCCATGAAAATGATTTGATTTAGTAAATATTAATAATTTAACCTTACATAATTTAATAATTTTCTCCTCTCATTTAAAATTTATTCTTTTCATTTTTAATTAAAAAATTTTAAAACATTTCTCACTTACAAAAAAGTTTTTAAAAAATATTTTATTTTATCAGAGGATTAATTCCCCAAAGCACACCATTTAAGGGAGAGGTCTATCGAACTAAGTTTTTTTCTTTATGAGTCTCTGTAAATCTTTTAACTTTTTTAGTCTTAAAACTAAAATAAATTCATTGTGGTTCTTGGGAGGAATAATTTTATGAAGTGGGATAAGGTTTTGTTAAAGTTTAATGTATTTATGCAAGAGTACACATAATGTTAATCAATCTATGAACTCTTTGTATTCAAAATTTGCTAAAATATTATATTAACCTTTCTTTAAGTGTTTGCCAAAAGAAAACTCAAGCCTAAATTTTATATTTTAGGCTTAAGTTCTCTTTCAATAAGAAAGTAGTTTGGTACAGTTTGAATGAGATAACATAAAAATAAGTACACATACAAAATAAAATAAATGTCTGTTTTGTCTATAACTTTTAATCCAAACCTTTTCTTTCTAATCTTAATTAAGTGTTGTATTCAGGTTTAGTCTGACCAATTAGTTAAGATAACCTACCTTTCAGAGGTAAACTAAAATTTTGCAAGTGTGGAGACAGTATAAACATGGTCCAAGATGTAAATTTGCACATATTAAATGTCATTATCTACCAAAAAGACAAATAATAATTTTGTCCTTATTGATTATAAACTTTATTTTTTAGTCTATATATTTAAAATTTATTTATTTTTACTCCTTACAGATATTATTTTAATCCTTTACAATTCTTACGTACACAAATTTGTATCTTTTTTATTCTTACCAAAGTCGTCAGGATTAAAACATTATATATGTATATATAATATGTTTAAAAGATATAACTTTTAAGTGTAGAGATTAAAAGACAAAAGTTGTTTAAATATAAAAATTAAATGAGTAATTTTACCTTTTTATTTTCTAAAAAAATATATTATTAGTGTTGGGTCATGGTCTGGACCGACAATAGATCCATTGTTATTAAAGGCTGGACATCGATCTAAAGTATTAGGGGCATACTCTGACCTGATGATCACGGTTGTAAGCCAGCAGTGATAAAGAGATCTTATATAGTAGCCTTATTTGCTTGCGCATAAGGCTGGGGGCATGTTGAGTTATGTTATGGGTCTGGGCCGACCCATTGTCATTAAGGTAGGAATCCGATCTAGATGAATAATATAAAGGAAATAACGTGGAACAGGTGATTTGAATTAATTAGTATTAACCAAGCAATAAAAGAGAATCATAACGACATGCATTGAGTTAAGATTGACTCCATATATACTAAGTGAAACCTCACAGTTAAAGTGGATCACAATTTAGGTTAAGAATACATTTGTTCTTCTTGATAACCTTGAATGCTCTTAGTTAAGGTCGTCTATTGGTCTGTCTAAAATAATTAGTATATTTTATTTGTGCTTTAAACTTGTAAACTTGATTAAGGGTGGAGATTAAAAGTTAAAGTTTGTTGATCCATAGATTCCAAGTGAGTAACTTAACATTCTATTTGCTAGAATATCTATTAGGGTGTTAGAAATATTATTTTAGTTTATTTTTACCAAAAAAAAAAGTATAATTATGCTTTTGGCTAGTAAATTTTCTTTTTAACTTAATCGTCAATATTATATATATATATATATATATATATAAAAGTTTAATCATTACGGCTTTGTTTGGATTAGGGACTGGAAATGAGAGAGTGAATTTAAGATGATTTGAAGAGAAAGTGTAAAGAAAGTTAGGATGTTTGGATTAAGGTAAATAGAGTGGAAAGTGTAGGGAAAGTTTATAAAAGTTTGTGAGTGATGGGATGAGTGTGATTGAAATTGTATTTTTTTTAATTGATAAAATTGTAACTTTACACATTTGCCCTTACATTTAAAAATTGATACAAAATTAATTTGATTGATTATTTGTGAATCATCCGTCCACCGAGCACCACCAGCGGAACCACCACCCACCACCAGCAGCGAAACCGTCCAACGACCACCAACAACCGCGCATATCCACCATGCACCTCCGACGAGCACCTCCGACCGCTGCTAAGTACTCCCTCAACTCAAAACAAAGAACTTACCTCTACTTCTCTTCCATATTTATCATCCCTCTCATTTATTCATCACCCACACACTTGAATTTATCCACCAAACAATGTATGAATCCCTGTTTGTGCTGTGTTTATGCAGGGAATCTCATGCGTGAGAATCTCGTGGAGGGAATATTGGAGCTGCATGGCACGGGCATAGGCAGCTATGGCACATAGGTTAGGTGAACGGATGGGTAATATGGTAAAATGGAAAGCTTTCTCTCCAAATCTTCTCATCTCATCAGGGAAGCCTTTTTCCCTTTCTTCGTTTTTCTTCTCCCCCTAATCTCCGCTAACTCCCAGATACAAACATCATATTTATTTCCTTTTCAATCCGGGATTCACCCGGATACAAACACAATGTGGATCCACTTTCATGAAGACTCTCAATATAAATGATGTCCATATTTGAATTTATTGCCAATTCTATTATACTCATTCAAATGGCTAATCTGGTTTAAACTATTAACTCTAATAGTACTTACAGAATAGAAGAAGTGTAAAATATTGAAGAGATATATGCCCAAGGACTAAGAACAAATCACACAGGTAAAATTGACCTCACACTCATCCAAAATTTGGTATTGAGGTAATTCAACCAGTTTTATAACTACAATTTATAAAGAAAAAAAAATTAAAAACTACATTTTTATTTTAAAAAAGTGTTGAAATCCAGACTTATTTGAAACGAAACAAATTCTATCAAAAACCAATTTTACCATTTAATGTTTTTAATTAGCAATTTTAAGTTTGAAGTGCTCTAGCAAGACAAGGCAACACAGTTATAGAACATAACAGGATACTTACAGAATAGATATAGAGAAAAGTGTATCTATTATCCAGAAATGGTAGAAGAACAACTAAAAGAACGATACCATCACACAAAGGTTGAACATTCTTGAATTTGAGGCCTATCCAGGGCTGAAATGTTTTCTCATTTCAACTGTTTTATGCAAGAGTTTAATATTCATATATTATCGTTATAAAAAAAAGGAAAAAAAAATATTTTCATAAATAATCCATAATTTTTTTTTATCAACAATAAAAAACAAATAAATGAGAATCATTTTAAGGATGATTCAACCTTATGCAAAATATACAAAAATCAACTTCTAATAAATACCACCAAACTAACTAACAAAACCCTACCCGTATTAAAAATCTAAAAAAACATTAAGAAACCATCCTGATACATACCAAAGGTTTTCAATATCAATTAGAACAGGAAAACGAAGCAGAGAGAATTTTTACCAAAAACCTTCAGACGCGTCTGAAGTGGTGGACGCGTCTGAAGCAAACGACGCGACCAAACCTTTACCTACACCAAAGCAAACACTTCAGACGCGTTCACTACACCCCATTTAAAAAATATAAATTTTTTGTGTGATTTGAGAGTTGTTGATTGTTTAGTTTGTATATGTCATAAGTGATCATTATTCTACTAGTAACCTACAGAAACACATTAACCAAGAGGCACAAATAAGAAATTATGTTGTGTTTGTCTTCTAGGTTTGGAAAAGTGCTTCTAAAGAATCATTTCACCAAACAAAATCTCCTCCACTTCTCCATTTCCCAACTGTGTAACTCTAAGATGATCTGGATCTTGGAAGAGGACTCTCCAATATTCAATCCGGTTATTTTTTACAAGCACAGACCAGTCAGCCCCAAAACTCATGACTTATATTAAAATGGCCACTATATTAAAGATTATACAGATACAAGATTCATGACTTATATAAATGCCTTGAAAAATAATGGCCAAATTTAAAAATGTATCCACAATTAAAAATCAAAAAGGAAAAAGTCAAACACGCATTCACCATTAATTTAAGCTATGATTAACAATCAAAATTCAAAAGTCAGAATCCATTCCTCATACCATGCACACATTTTAGTGTTTGAGATTGAACACACTGCAGTCTTGCTCATTCCATTCAAGTTTACAAAAGAGCCCTTACACTTACATAGCATAGCCACCAGCTTTTTGAAAACACACCAAAGTCCCCCAATTTCCCTGCTGCGTGTGTCATGTTATTTGTGTAATTTTGCAGAATTTATTTTGTTTTGTTTTTATATTCTTGTAATTATAATTGAAAATTCTCTCTGGAAATTTATTGTTATTATAAATATTAGATAATTTGTTGGATCTACTTAGTTAGTTTAATTGGATAAGTCTAAATGGTTGGTTGGACCAAGTAGTTTTAGGTTATACAAGTAGATATTTTGATTTTTGTAATTAGTTTTTTTTTGTTTATTTATGCATACAATTTTTTTTTATAAAAATTATTTTTAAATTGTTGTGAAGATCCTGAACTCTTGTTTATTTAATTGTTAATTCAAAGTGACAATTTTTTCTTGATTTATTAATCACATAAATTGTGATTTCCTTTTCACCATATATCTTCTTCTGCATTTTCTCCTATTTTTGGCTGAGTTTGTGATTATAAATGTTAAAAACTATATGTTCATCTTAATATGTAATTAGACATTCATCCTATGGTTATTCTTCTACGATATTCTTCTACTGAGTCTTTCTATGTATCATGAATTAATTTGGTTTGTGAAGATTTGTTGACTAAGTTTTCCTTTCCTAATTAAGGCACTTGAGCATTTTTACTGATAGGTTAACATGTTTCTTTTAACTTGAGAAACACACTTTACTTTCTTCCTTTTTATAGGTGTTGTTACTTTATCCAACAATACAAGAAAACACTAATGCATTATTTGCTTATGCTGCTGGTGAGCTTGGAGCAAGGATAGACGGGTGAAAAGTTGGTTTGTTTTAAGTGTTTTGAATGTGATTCTATGGATGGGGAGTGGGTATGAAGCATTTTGTTTCTTCATACAAATACACAAATTTTCACATGATAATAGTATTTTACTTTTATATCCATTAACCCTTATTAATTTACACTGATTACAAGTATATGATAATAGTATTTTAAAATATATTAATTATTCACACTATTAGTAATATTAATTTTTTTATTACTATTATAATTATTAATACAATTATATATATACCATATACAATATACAAAATTAATATATTAAATATTACATAAATTTATGTAAGAAAAATATTTAATTTTATTATTAATAATAACATATAATTATAAATAATGAATATAATAAAATAAAATTATAATATCAATAAAATATATATAGTTATACAATAATAATAATATAATTTTCATAAATTTTAATATGTTTAATAGTATTATTTCAATTTAATACAAAATTATTTTATATTTTTTTAGTTTTTCATTAAAAATTACTGATAATTATGGATATTATATATTATAAAAAATTAATTAACTCAAATATTAAAAAATTATAATTTATTATTTAAATATTTTTTAATAACAAAGGTAAATTTATAAACTTATCTTTTTTACCTTTAAAATCATTTCTAAATTTTTTCTTAACTATCACATTATTCACAAATTTTAATAAATTATCCTCAAAAATTCATTCTAACATCACAACTACTTCATACATTTTTACACATCCTATTAAATTCTCACAAATTCATTATTTTCTCTCTCCACGAATCTCTTCCCCAATATGAACAAGGAATAAATGACACTAGAGAAATGAATACAAGTGCACCGGTTGCCTTTCTTTTGAAGGGTGTGGCTTTTTATGTGTCTTAACTTCGATAAAAACTTAAGTGTAAGGTTCCAAAAATTATTGTTCTTTACAACAGTGCAAATGTAGCATATGATGCAATGTACATCCTGTTTTGACAACTTATAATAATATTAAATGTAACGAAAAAACAAAAGAAGAAAATGCATGTAATTAGAATCTATATAGATAACACAACTGCTTAGACCTATATGTGCATGAATTGCATATTCCTCTTCCAAGAAAAAGGAAGAGAAGTGCGTGACACTTCTCCCATGAATGATAATAAAAAAAGGTAATGATACATTCCATGAATGATAATAAAAAAAATAATGATACATTCTAAATTTATTCTTTATATATTTCTTTATTATATATAGTATACACTTCTTGCTCAAAACAGTCTCTTTTCTATCATGGATGCTTTAATCTTCCTAAAGTGTCTATCTTTTCTTATACATTCCATCACCCCCAATTGCTATAAATAGGTCAAAATAGATTACTAACTCCCAAAGTTATATCTTCTATGGTTCATTATTAAACTAAGATAATTAATTTTAATAAATTTATGTGTTTTTTTTATTAATTTTGAATTATATACTATTATTCATTCATTTTATTTATATTTTTATTATTTAATTTATTTATTAATATAATGATTCTTCTCATTTTATGTTTCTATTATTTAATTCTTTTAAAATAACACTGGAAATTTTTATTTTATATTTTTATTATTTAATTTAATTTATATAATATATTAGTACTTTTATTTTTATTATTCTTGTAACTTGGTTTATTTCTAATAATATATTAGTCATCTTTATTTTACGTTTCTATTATTTTATTTATTTTAGTAACATATTGATCGTTTTTATTCTTTGATTTATTCATGTTTTTATTATTTAGTTTATTTTCATTTATATAGTAATTTATATCTAATTTTTTTTCAAATTATTTCTTTAACACACGCACATATTAAAAGTGTTACATAACACTTGTGAACATATTTACTGTTAAAAACTTCACTCAATGAGTATAATATGAACCTTTGAATAAACTCTCAAATTCATTTAAATATTTTATTTCTACGAAGAGTTGTTAGAGTTTTGAAAATTATAATCTTGCCGTTCTAGAGATTTAACGTTCTATGTATAGATATAAAAAGAATCAAATCAAATATTAATGTTCTTGTTTTGGAACTTGGGTGTTGAATGTTTCATTTGTATGTTCATTGGTGGTTACTCTAGTAACCAGCACCCCAAGAGACACAACAGCCTCTGTAAGCAACGAGGAGTTTTTCCTTGTCTTTCTTTCTTGGTTGCTTCTAAAGAATCATTTCACCAACAAATTTATATATACAAAATAATTTTAAATTTGAGAAGCATTTCAAACAAACTGTCACATTCTAGTTGTTATGAATGAGATTTTTGTTAGAGAGTAAGGCCGTTTTACTTAGTGAGACGTGAAATTCACATAATAATTAATTAACTATTCGTTTAGAGAAATATATGTTGAATTTTCACATCAGTTGTCCATTTTTTCTGAAAATTAAAATTAAAACGATAGTGAACCAGACAATTATAATGGACGACTAGATCACATAGAATGAGTTTTGAAGAAAAGAGTAACTAAAAATTATTTAAATAGAAAAAAAAAACTATTTACCATAATGTAGGGCTAAGCCACTCACACTCTAACTTGTTAGCGTTGCAGAAACATGTATAACCATGCCGGTCAAGCTCACTATAATCCAACCAGAGACTGAGGCGCAATTGTGGGACATGAGGGATCGACTATAATACAAAAATATAATTGCATATAACAATTTTTTTTTTAAGGATTTGAATTATAAATGGATAGACAATAATTTTACATGCTACAAAAGAGATATGAATTTACAATGCCAATATATTTAGTTTTCTTTACCGATGTAATATAGTGGTGTTTAAATTATTACAAAGTCAGAAACACATTGGCCGGCCTTGTTACAAGCTTCCTTATATATATTGTGTGTGTGTTTTTAAATCACACGGAACCAAAGACCAAAGAATCATTGCCATTTATTCTTCTCCCTCCAGAAGAAAGCTTCTGTAGGTTTGCTGAACATGGATTCCTTCTTTTTCATTGCTCTAACTTTTGTGTTGAGCTTCCATATTCATTTTGCTCAAGCAAATGAACAACCTTCAACCGCCAGCAGTTCAAAAACATATATTATCCATGTGAAGTGGCCACAGGGTAAGACACTTGCTCAATCAGAAGATTTAGAGAGTTGGCATAATTCATTCATGCCACCAACTACTATGAGCTCAGAGGATCAGCCACGAATGATTTATTCATACCGGAACGTGATCAGTGGCTTTGCAGCAAGACTCTCTGAAGAAGAGCTGAGAGCAGTGGAAAAAAAGAATGGCTTTATCTCCGCTCACCCCGAAAGGATGCTGCACCGTCAAACTACACATACCCCACGATTTTTGGGGTTGCAGCAACAAATGGGATTGTGGAAGGAATCAAACTTTGGAAAGGGAGTAATTGTTGGGGTGTTGGATTCTGGAATCACGCCTCATCATCCTTCATTCAGTGATGCAGGAATGCCACCACCACCACCCAAATGGAAAGGGAGATGCGAGCTTAATGGGACAGCTTGTAACAACAAACTAATTGGAGCAAGGTCTTTCAACCTTGCTGCGGAGCCAACGAAAGAAGCAGGGACACCAATTGACGAGGATGGACATGGGACTCACACAGCGAGCACAGCTGCTGGTGCTTTTGTTGATTATGCAGAAGTACTAGGAAATGCCAAAGGCACAGCAGCCGGGATTGCCCCTCATGCTCACTTGGCCATTTACAAAGTATGTTTTGGAGAAGACTGCCCAGAGAGTAATATTTTGGCCGCATTGGATGCAGCTGTGGAGGATGGCGTCGATGTAATATCAATATCCCTTGGCCCAAGTGAGCCACCTCCTTTTTTCAATGATAGCACTGCAATAGGCACGTTTGCAGCAATGCAGAAGGGAATCTTTGTAAGTTGTGCAGCAGGGAACTCTGGTCCCGTCCATGGCTCCTTAGTTAATGGAGCGCCTTGGATCCTCACAGTCGGAGCAAGCAATATTGACAGAAGCTTTGTAGCAACAGCCAAGCTAGGAAATGGGCAAGAATTTGATGGGGAAACAGTTTTCCAGCCTTCCGACTTTTCTCCAACACCGCTATTCCTAAGATATGCTGGAAAGAATGGCAAACAAGAAGCTGCATTTTGTGCTAATGGATCCTTGAATGATTTTGATTTTAGAGGCAAGGTTGTTTTGTGTGAGAGAGGAGGGGGGATAGGAAGAATTGCCAAAGGAGAGGAAGTTAAAAGAGCAGGTGGTACAGCCATGATTCTCATGAACGATGAAAGCAATGGTTTCAGTCTCTCAGCTGATGTGCATGTTCTACCCGCAACACATGTAAGCTATGATGCTGGACTTCAGATTAAAGCCTATATAAATTCCACTGCAACACCTATAGCAACCATTTTATTCAAGGGAACCATAATAGGAAACTCCCTATCTCCTGCCGTTTCATCCTTCTCTTCAAGAGGTCCAAACTTGCCCAGTCCTGGTATTTTGAAACCAGATATCGTAGGACCAGGCGTTGACATCCTAGCTGCCTGGCCATTCCCCCTGAACAACAATACTCATTCAAAATCCACTTTCAACATCATGTCCGGCACATCAATGTCATGCCCACATCTTAGTGGCGTAGCCGCTTTACTCAAAAGCTCTCACCCTCACTGGTCACCAGCTGCCATAAAATCTGCAATAATGACTTCTGCAGAAATACTCAACTTTGAACACAAACTCATTGTTGATGAAACACTTCACACAGCAGATGTCTTTGCCACAGGTTCTGGCCACGTGAATCCATCAAGAGCAAATGACCCTGGGTTAGTTTATGATATCACGGCTGATGATTATATACCTTACCTGTGCGGTTTAGGCTACAGCGATACAGAGGTTGGGATCATTGCACACAGAACAGTTAAGTGCTCTCAGACTCCAAGCATTCCTGAAGGACAGCTCAACTATCCCTCATTTTCTGTTTCACTAGGTTCCCCAAAAATATTCACAAGGACTGTGACAAATGTGGGTGAGGCCAACTCATCCTATGAGGTCACTGTTAAGCCCCCAGAAGGGGTCGATGTGAAGGTCAAACCAAATAAACTTTACTTTTCAGAAGCAAACCAGAAAGAGACATATTCAGTGTCATTCAGCCGTATAGATGCGGGTAATGAAACTGTGGAATATGCTCAAGGGTTTTTAAAATGGGTGTCTTCCGAACACACTGTAAGCAGCCCTATCTTGGTCTACTTTGTATGAGACAACAACGTTAGCAGGCCAAACAGTACTACGATGGGACCAGTGTAATGTTCCAACAATAAGCTACAACTTGTATTAAGTGGAAAATCTAAATCATACTACAGTCTTTTCTTTTCTAGTTTTGTTCCATCTATGCATAGTAATATTTAAAACTGGATCTCCAAAAGATTTTCAAATCTTCCTTTCAAGTTCAGTCACGAGTGTGCAAAAATGAAATAGAAAAGTAACATCTCTTTTTAGGTAAAATTCATCAGACAACTAAACAATGAAAAATTTTGTTTGTTTGTCTAGGAATCAATAACTAACAAGGGGAGCATGGTGTTAAATAACCATGGTTAATATAGGTGCCAGATTATTCTTTCAACTGAAACTTGGGAAGTAGCCACATATACTAAACTAACGAACTAATGGATCAGTCTCTGTAAATCAACAATTATAAAGATGTTTATACTCTCATGTTAGGTACAAACTACTTAGACATAGTTTTTCATTTGAATTTGAAATCATTATCTGAGTTAGTATTATGGACTTCTGAATTAAAAGATAATCAGTACAAGAAAAGATAAAGGGCACAGCCCTCCCCAAATCAGAGTAACTACTCTAGAATCCAATTACCAAGACATTCTCTACATGACCCTACATTATTCTTTCCCGTCCTATATAACAGAATCAGTTATCCTTTCTCTGTTCACAATAAACTCTTCTCCCTTCCCCATTTCCTGCCTGTGTTACTCTAAGATTGACCCTGGATGTTGGGCCTACGGGTATAATAAGAGGCCTCTCCATTGTGTCCAGTTTCCTATTAGATTTCAATCACAGATTGATCAAACCCAGAAGACAACAGGATACGAAAATGTCACAAGGCAAAAGTAAGGCTACAAAGGGGTGAGTTTTGCCATAAAAGAGCTAGGTCAAGCAAAATTGGGGTTGAGTTGTGAAAAGGGCTAGCAGTTGGTGGTATGTCTGCACCGTCCTTTGTGATTTGGTCACTAATAAACTGTCACTGCAGCCACTATTTGCATCTTTACACAGAAAAATGTGACACTGAGTGCAATAGCAGTACTATTTGCTACTATACTGAGAACTAAATATGTACTTGGCAAAATCCCTGATCAGACGAATAGAAAGAATGATTTATAAAAAAGTTCAAGATACTGATACTAGTTAGCAATTAGAACGCCTCAATTAATGAGGAACATGGAATTGGTAAAAAATATATAGATACCCATAAGGAAACGCATTATTTCTATGCCTTAAGGATCTCCAACAAAATGATGAAAAATATATACAAACTGAAAACTATTGGTTAAAGAGCACTTAATTTGGTCGATAGACTTTGATAAAATTCATTGAGAAGGTCCAGCATCCATGTCAGAAAAACTTGGTAGCAGTTCCTAAAAAAATTACATGTAGTAGTTTGACCTTTAGCCTATCAGAAAGAATAATGCATCCAATATTTGATTGGGATGTCAAGACTCCAGATTGTCTCTTGTTTTTAGCCGATCATAATGAAAAACATAAAATTTAACACCTGTAACATGGAACAACAACAATGGCTGTGGAATTCAAGAAAACATGAAACACCTTCCAATTCATCAACCAAAACCAGGAGGTACATCAGGGTCTTCATCACTGCATTCAGCAGGCGGTTTCTGGTCCACATCCATTGAAAATCCAGGGGGAGCATTGCAATCAACATCATTTTCACCAAGTGTATCCTGTGATGGATGGGAATCTTCCTTCCTCTCTGCAGTTAATCCTTGCACCTGAACCAGCACCTTCCCTTTGTCCTGGTCCTCGTGATTGTTATTATTCAAATGATTATGCACGAGAGTGAAACCTGGTGGCTCATCGGGCTCATTTTCATGCAATGTATCACCAATCTCAGTAGCTGAAGCTGTTTCCCCTTGTCTCTGAATTGGCATCACATCAGATGTGGACAACAAAACCTCATCTTTCCCTTTCGGGTTTGCCAGTTTATCATATACAGATTGCACTGTCTCCTTGATTTCGTTTTTCATGCCATCACCCGATCGAATTATTTGCCATAAACTATCAGATATCTGACCCATTACTTTATCACTGGTAACAAGAAAAAAAAATCAAAATAAACTTCCACATTAAGTACACATAGAGACACACCATGCCTAGAAAATAAAAAGCCATTTATAACTACAAAATAGCTATTGGAACTCACCCAACTTCTTCATATATGGCATCAGAAAGTTGTCTAGATTTCATATTTTCTGCTCCAGCACGATTGAGTGCTACTGACTGCTTCACAATTGAAGCAATATCTAGTCGTAACTCTTCCTGTCATCAATTAACTTAATATATTGAGACGCCACCGTATGTTATTAACAATTACAAATTATTATCAATCTGAATGGTTTAATAGTATGTGGAAAGTAATGGGCAGCTATGTAAAGTGTGATTGAGAAATTTGTCTCCTTCTCTCAAATCATTTTATATAAACCCTAAATTGAGAAGAAAAGGAATTAAGAAACAGGAGGAAGCATACGTTATCCTTGAGCTTACGAACGATCTTCAAGCGAAGCCTGTCAAAGTCGCCATCGTCCTTCAGTTTTGTGATAACCTCTTCTTTGCCAACCCTTTCTCCGCTGTTTCCCATCTCACATTCCTCCTTCGCACACTACCAACTCTCTTCTCCTTTCTCCTACACCCGCCAAAATTTATTTACACTCTCCGTCAAATAATTTTGATTCAACTTTATTTCTGGTATTCAATTTCAAATTAATGAATAAATTATCAAATTTTTATTTAAACTTCTAAAACATATTTAATGGCATTCATATTATATTGGCTCTCTGAACATCAAATATTTTTTAATTTCTTTTTAAGCCCTTCAGTTTATTTCTTTTTAGTATAGTATATATCCAGAAAATATACATATGACACACAATATATATATATATATATATATATATATTAACACTATATATGTTTGACTCAAAAAACCTGAATAAAATAGTTAATTTGTTAGATAAATATATAACAAATATTATTAAACATTTAAAATAAAAAGGTCATTTATTAAGAATTTGAATTTTATTTAGGTCTTTTCTTACAATAAAATTTAATATAATAATAATAATAATGTATTTTATTGTGAATTGATAATTAGATTTTATTTACTCACGGTTTGAAGAAAAAATATCCTAATTATTAATTGAAAAGCAATGATATACATAATTTTTTTTTGAAAACTACATGTAAATTTTCATGTAAGGAAAGTAGTAGTTGTATTTAATAGGTTGGATTACTTGATCACTCAACTCTATCTAATAAATTGGATTGAATTTAATTTATGATTTCATCAAACATGATTCAATTCAAATTAATCCACTCTTATATGGGATATAGATGATAAGTTTATATCACTTTTATTGCATTTCAACCATAACATCAAACAAACAAACTAAACACTTTCATAATGGAGTGTCATTCCTCGTATCAAAGCTAACATTTTCATCTTTGTCAATTATTTCTGCCACATCACAATCCTAACAGACAAATAAACCTAAATATTGTGGTAATGTATCTTCTTCTTCACATTAACTCTAGCATTCTAACCTTTGTTATTGTCTTTCACCATCTGTCTTTGCCTTTTGCATGTGTTATTCACCTCTATGACATTTTCTCCAATACAATCTCGTCTTTTTGACCCCTAATCCCTAAATCTTTATTTCAGGTGGAATGTTTTTGCATTTTAATTTATCAAATTTTTCAAATGAAAACATTATCGTCCTTCTGTATGTATATGTCATTGTCTTGCTTATAATTTATAGAAATACAAGTTCTTCCTCGTGAGTAGAAAGGGCACCAACAATGTTTGTTGCATTATTCTAATGTGTGCTTTGCATTTGATTGGGTGGATGATGACAAATTGTATTTGTAGTTATTCTTTTTGTTGATTATTATTAATTATTCCTATATGAAACAAAGTGATTATTGCTAAAATGTTTTGGAAATTTGTAATTGTTTCAATATCCACACAAATGGAAAATATTAGTTGTTTTGAGTTTATCACTAACACGGGAAGTATGAATGTTTCAATTCTTATGCCATCAATAACATCCTATATAAAGGTATTGCTCACTATTTACAATTTGAAGTTTAATCACTATTGATATCAAAACTTCCTTTCATTTGAACCATGTTAAGGATTCAAGAGAAAACTTACAAAAACTCATTCAAAGGTTTGGGTTCATTATAATAGGATAGATGACAATGCAATTTGCAACTAGCGTGACAAATCATATAAACCTAATAGTAAAAAATATGGGACCAATTAACTTGATTAAACATTTAAATATTTTATAATTGAGTATAAAATTTATCATGGCACAAACTTTTAATTAAATTAAGTATTTAGATATTTAATATTTAATTATATTGTATTTTTCATATAAGAACACTATAATCTCACTGAAAGAATGATAAAAATAATTGTATCGTATTATAAGACATATGTAATTTAAATCGAACATACAAAAATTGTAAACATCCTATACTTACAAAGTTATTCACTTTTCATAAACATTCAACTTTAATATCAAATACGTTCAACAATAAACATAAGGAGACAAGAAAATACATAGAAAAAACCATGAATATATAATCATTATTGTCATAAAAAGATGAACTCTAATCGTTGGTTGTTTAATTTAAGGAACAAGATGATTAGGATTAGAGTTGATCGATTTGAATTTTTTTGGGTTTAGGTTTATTAAATGTGAATGGTTGTTCATCGACCCATTAAATAATTTGAAAATCCAATTTAAAAGAATCTTAATAGCATTTGTTTAATAATAAACACAATGACATAAGAAATATTAGGGAATAAATTATGGATGAAAACAATCATTTTTGTGACTAAGCAAGTTCCAAATATTGTTATTCAAGGAACAAAATGATTAAGCCGTGGTTGATCAATATCGAAAATTTTGGAAATTAGAGTTCGTTTATGAACTATTACTTATTTTGTTCTTCAAATAATTTTAAAAATTAATTTCTGTAATTAAAATTTTGGAAGCATTTGTTTGCATTGCTGATTTAGAGGATTTTGGAAACTAGAAGCATTCCTTAATTGCTTTAGTAAATGTGTAGAGGAAAATATTCATATAATAAACTATCATTTACAGTTTAAGTTTAATCTTTATGTTAAACACATGTAATTTAAAATACTAATAAAAAATAAAGTATACGGTGTATATACATGAAAAAATATAATTGCAACTAGGTCCGTAATAATATCGACTAATATTAAAAAAAAAAAAAATTGACATGAGAAGTAGAAATGGTGGTTATTGAATGGTGAGGCATAAGTGGAAACCAAAATATGTGTTGATCAATATGCATTAAAGGAATTGCTCTAATTCACTTATGATATATTAAAGATGACTATTCTTCCTTATGACATTTGAATTTTGTGGTTGAGTGTCTATATTGTTCACTTAAAGAATTCTTCTCACTTAATAACTCAATAAATTATTATTTTAATCATATTTTTTAATACAAATTATTATATAAGTGTAAAATATGAATATTTTTTCTTATATGCTGTTAACCTATATTTTTCTCCGTGGGTTAAAGAGAAATTTTTATTTTTCTCCTTCTAAATAATTTTTTAAATATTACATTTTTCAATTCTTTTTATAAACCAATAAGATGATTGTTGCATTTGATGTGGGCCTCTCCTTTGCTACGTGAAAGGGTAAAAGCCGTGGCGATAGTGAAGCCAACGCAACAGATGAGGGTGCCCACAGCAGATTTTTAAAGAACACGTAATCACAGACATGTAAGAAACAAACGTAGTAAGCGATATGATGAGGTTGTCTATTAGCGAAGAGAAGGAAGGAAGGGGAATAAGCCGTTGCATTTCCCTCCACACGTTCCAGTTACCTTATCTTCCACCTCTCTTCACTCTTCCATAATCCTCCTTTCCCTCCAAACAAAACAAACACCACCACTTTCTTTCAACTTTCCCAGCTACACTGCACTACTTTGATTCACAACAACCACCATCACCATGTTCACGGCTAGTAAACTAGCCTTCATGTTAACACTCCCTCGTCCATGCACTGCACCCTTGACACCAATCTCTTCCTTGTCTTCTTCTTCTCCTTCTGGTATCCACCTCATTCACTTCAATGGACGCCACTTATGCCTCCGCCGCAGGCTATTTCTACTTTCTCCTAAGGCCACTGCAGATCAACAAGGTCTCCACAATACATCATCTCTAAAAACTCATCATTCCTTTCTCATCTTCTAACAACACCTTCTCTCTCTGCCCACTTGTTCTTTTTTTTTCAGGCAGGGTTGGTGACTTTGAAGATGATGCAAATACTGTTGATAGTAAAATCCTCCCTTATTGTAGCATAGACAAAAAAGAGAAGAAATCAATTGGTGAACTTGAGCAGGACTTTCTTCAAGCGCTACAAGTATGGCCCCACAAGTTCTAAGTTTGGTTATATGTTTTACGTGTGATCAGCGATGATTGAACAGAAAACAGAAATTAACTTTTGTGTATGTGAATTAATTTTTTTAATTGTTTTCTTTTTTTTCTCTATTCGACAGGCATTCTATTATGAGGGAAAGGCTATCATGTCTAATGAAGAATTTGATAATCTTAAGGAAGAACTCATGTGGGAAGGAAGCAGCGTTGTCATGCTAAGTATGAGACAACTTCGCTCACAGTAGCTGAAGCTGTTGTTATCATTGAATTTGTGTTAAAACGGGTAACTCTATTTTGAAGTGTCTTTGTTGGTTGATTGTCAGGTTCTGATGAGCAAAAATTCCTGGAAGCTTCTATGGCCTATGTGTCTGGAAAACCAATTATGAATGACAAAGAGTTTGATGAGTTGAAACTGAGGCTAAAGGTTTGCTATAATTTTTTTCATCGATCAAAATTTGAAAGTCTTTTTGTAGCAGACGGTGCATCTATGAACATGTGTAACATCATCATCATCTCCCTGATAATTGAAGGAAAAAAGAAGTAAAAGTATGTCGTCCAGATCATATCAATGGTTAAGAACTTAGGGTTGATACTATATCACAAGTTCAAATAAAGGGAGAACCAGTACAGCAGTTCATGAATTTTTTTATCACATGGGTGTCATTTTGGAAAGCTTTCATACTAAATGAAATAACACTTGTGCATTGATCACTGAAATTAGGGAATGCAATTGGAATTACTTTAGTAGCTGAACATCTCCTCCTTCTGGTATTATTTACTGATCTCATAGTTGTTTTCCAGATTGAAGGGAGTGAAATTGTGGCTGAGGGTCCAAGGTGCAGTCTTCGTAGTAGAAAGGTGCGTGCTAATCTGTAATCTATTCTTTGAGTTTAGTTTTGCTTGTCGGTTGTGGTTGTATGTATAGTTTCTCTTTGATTAGATCATTATTGCAATTATTAAACAAAGGAAAGAGTAATTAATTTTCCTTATTTCATTATAAAGAGAGATTTGTTTTTAAATTCGAGTATAAACTACTAAGATCAGTTGTATCATAAAAAGTACTGACAAGAGATATAGGATGACCTTTACATGTCAAATCAAATGCTTCTTTCTTAGTCATTAGAATTCAGCTTTAGGATTTGATCAAACCATTTTGGATTCATGAATTCTTGGATCTGAGATTTTTAATCTTTATTCTTTACTAATTACAGTCCATTTATAGGTTTACAGTGACCTATCGGTTGATTATTTAAAGATGCTCCTGCTGAATGTCCCAGCTACAGTGATTGCATTAGGACTGTAAGTAGCTTTCTTTATAATTTTTATTTGAGTAATGGGTTCATGATGTATTTACCGAAAATTTTAGTTCAAGATGCAAGATGCTTATATTCAATTTTAATTCTTTTCCCTCTAATACATTAGGTTCTTCTTCCTTGATGATCTGACTGGATTTGAGATCACATATCTGCTAGAGGTATGTTCCCCTCATTTTTATCTTCTATCTTCCATTCCAAAACTGGTCATTTGGATGCAGTTTGATTCCAGAATGTCATAGTATCCGGCAGTAATTTCATTCTTACAGTCTTTTCTTTTATTCCCTTATTTCCAGGAATTATGTTTGATTGTATATTATTAGAATGTTTATTATATCTTCTGGTTAGAAAAAAATATATGGTCTAAAATGCAGAGTGAACTTCAGAGAGCAAAGCGCAGAGTAGATGGCCTATGTAAAAGAAAAAACAGTGGTTTCTAATTTTTTTTATGAAGTACACCAAGCAACATGATAACAGTTCATTGATTTGTAGAAACTCATTCAATTTTCTCAAAAATAGTTACAATCTTGCAGTTTGCTCTGTAAAGTCTAAGCTGGTACACTTTAGAGTTTAGATGATCCAAAATCTTTGTAGTCAAACAAAAAATGAAATCAAGTAATATATGATAGAAGTACTTTGTAATGTGTTTGTTGGCTTCATAATGTTGTGGTAAATGATTACCAATTGACCATATTGCTCTTTATAAGTCCATTACCTGGCCAGAATCCCTGAAGAAGTCAGCATAACTAGTTTGGAATATGGATTGTCCATGGATCAAGTTTCTTCTATTGAGAAATCAGTGAGGAGGGGACACTGAAATCAAAAAGCTTAGATGATGAAAGTTTCATTGACACTAACAACATTTACAATTAATGCAATTATAACAGATATTATGAATTGTTGTTGAGTGCAGCTGCCGGAACCTTTTAGTTTCATTTTCACATGGTTTGCTGCGGTTCCCCTCATTGTGTGGATAGCTTTGACACTGACAAATGCCATTGTAAAAGACTTTGTGATTTTAAAGGTACAATTTTCCTGAGAGTCTCTTGTAGGTTATATTTAATTACTACATATTACTGACATTTGATTTCTATAGGGTGCCTGTCCGAACTGTGGTACTGAAAATACCTCTTTCTTTGGGACTATACTGTCAATTTCAAATGGTGGTTCCACAAACACTGTCAAATGCTCCAAGTATGTAAATACAGCTAATTAACTAACCATCGTTGCTTCATGTGATTCAATTTCTTATATTATTTATACTACGCCATTAACTTAACAATTGCATGCCAACATTTTGCCTCAGCTGTGGCACTGCAATGGAATATGATTCAACTACAAGATTGATTACATTACCAGAAGGAAGTAATGCCTAAGTAGAGGTACATTCCTCTTGAATCTCTCTGCTTGCTTACTCTATGATTACGTATATTTTCTGCATATGTAGCAATATAATATTTAATTTTGTTTACTATCTAGTTAGAAATCTGCCAAGATAATCTATGATGATGACACCTGATAATGCCTACATACAGGTATGCTTGAAATCATATTTATTGTTCCAGCAATGGGTGGTGATCAATAATAGAAGTTCTTGGGAGAGTGACAGAGAAAATGGTCTTGGAAGTCATGTTATCACTGTCACACACAACTGGTGTCATCTCAATTCTATGTGCCACCATCGTACTTGTAAGTATATGGTGTTTGTATACTTGTAAGTAATATGGACATTGTATAGCATACACTGGATTGTCTTTACTCAAGAGTTGAGTGATGAGGGTGCTTAACACCATCGATAAGACTAACTTAGAATAATGTGTGTACTTAAGGATTTCTGTTTCACACTTGTGCAAAATTTTCCTTCTACTACTGAGGCCACGCCCTTTGCATCCCACATCCCCAGGAATATAAACAATAGCAAGGAAAATTGACAATATTTACGCAATTAAAGCTAACACATAATATTATTTCTTGCATTCTTTCAATACAAAAGTTTGAGATTGAAAGAGCTTTCTAAACTGTAAAATCTTTAAACTATAAAATCTTTAAAATGTAGGATATGGGACATAAATCTTGACATGATACATAATTATGAATTATATAAATTGACATGGGACACAAATCTATATACTATGTAATTATGAATTATATAAATTGACAATAATAATTAATGTGCACAAGTATATTTCAGATTATTTTTTGTAACAGAAACATGTTTTTTATGATTGATTCACAAGGATTTTTTTCTTACTTTTATAATCATAATAACAATTTATACAATAAAATTTGAATTTTTAAAAAATTAATGTATTTTTCCTTTTTAAAATTGTGTTAGAATCGTACTAGAATTCTTAGAAATCTAACAAATATTTTTTGAATTGGACACTTCATGAAAACGTGTCTTATAGGTGTCATACGAGTGTCGGTGTTCGATATGAGTGTCAGTGTCCGATACGAGTATCGAACACCGACACGCCATTTAAGAGAAGTGTCTGAGCTTCATAGATACAATACCTTAAATTTTCTAAGGATATTAGTCTGTTTTTATTTTTAACCAATAAAAAATAAGCATACGTGAATTAAACAAATAATGTTTCAAATTTTATAATTACAAAATTAAACTTTATTTTATTTTCAAAGTCAATATTAACCCTGAAAATATGAAACCTAATTAAACACTATTTTTTTAATAAAATAATGTTTCAAATTTTATAATTACAAAATTAAACTTTATTTTATTTTCAAAGTCAATATTAACCCTGAAAAATATGAAACCACAGTAACTGAATTAAACATTATTTTTATTAAAATAATGTTTCAAATTTTATAATTACAAAATTGAACTTTATTTTATTTGAAAGTCAATATTAACCCTGAAAAATATGGAACCACAGTAACTGAATTAAACATTATTTTTTTTAATAAAATAATGTTTCAAGTTTTATAATTACAAAATTGAACTTTATTTTATTTTCAAAGTCAATATTAACCCTGAAAACATGAAACTACAGTAACTGAATTAAACATTATTTTTTTTAATAAAATAATGTTTCAAATTTTATAATTACAAAATTGAACTTTATTTTATTTTCAAAGTCAATATTAACCCTGAAAATATGAAACCACAGTAACTGAATTAAACATTATTTTTTTTAATAAAATAATGTTTCAAATTTTATAATTACAAAATTGAACTTTATTTTATTTTCAAAGTCAATATTAACCCTGAAAAATATGAAACCAAAGTAACTTCTGAGTCATATAGAAACTAAAAAATATCATTATCTTAAACGAAAATTAAATTTTTTTATGTCATTCTAAAATGAATATTACTAATATATGTTTTAGAATTTATCATTCTCCCGATAAAGATGAAAGTACTCTTTAAAATTTAAAGAGACAGTAGAACTTGTATAAAAAAAATTGGTTCTTAGTTTAAAAAAAATGAAGAAACAAGATTAATGTTTTGAAAAGAGTTTGGACCTGGTTGTCTTCTTTGTATGTTTTTTTGTTTTTATTCTCAAAGAAAATCTATTCACAACCAAAACCATCAGACAAGTGAAATGAAATCTTAAGATTTCAACTTTTTTTTAGAAAAGAGTTTTTTTTTTTTTTTTTCATAATAAGTTGTGTTTGAAACAATACTAATATTTGTAAAAAAGATTAGACTTTTTTTTTTGCATTTGAAAATCTCTAAGTTATAATTTTTCTTTTTTAACAATTTTGAGATCCACAAGTACTTTTTTCTTCATATAAAAACCTTTTTTATATTAAAATAAAATAAAATATTTTAAAATCATTTGTAAACAATTTTTTATAATATATAATTTACACTTGTGCAAAAAATATTATAATTGACTATAATTTATAATATATAATATATAATAATAATAATAGAAATTGTATATATAATTAATAGAAGAATTACACTTGTGAAAAAAAAAATAGTATAATGGACACAGGGTTAATAATTAGGTGCACATTATATCTATCCAGTTTTGTGCGATTCAAGTTTTATTTAAAACTTGGACGCTTTGACGCAGTAATTTATTAATATTTAAAATAGTTTTATTAGTAATAAAAAATTATAAACTAAATTTTAATACTATTAAAAAATTCATTAGGAACTTATAAACTCAAACCTTAGATTTTAAAAGAGAAAATTAACTGATCTCTTGTTTAGACTAAAGTTATTCCCATCTTGTTTAAAGAAATCTTGATTTTAATCCAATACAAATTATTTCTGTATATATGTGTTTAATATTTTTCTAATAACAAAAAATATGTGGAACTAAGTTAACTTTTTATAATTTAGATATCAATTAAGTAACGTTCCCCCTAATTTAACATCGTGAACCACCATCACTTAGGTTTCTCTAGTATTGGTGCGCGGTTTTAGTCCAAAGTGTGGACTTGAAGAAATGATTATTATGAAAATGAATGAATTTTGTAACTGGTGGTTGGTGGATGAAGGACAACACATAAGAAACATGTTGGCACGTTTTTCACTTACGTAATGATATTGAATATAAATATTCCTTCCTACATCATTGGGTTGCAATATTGTTTGAAAGGAAGAAAAGAAGAGTAACAATATATATATACAGTGTTTGACTTGAGAGATTAGAGTTCGTGGGGATCACGAAGACAAATTTATTTGAATGAGCTACGTGGTACTAGAATTGGTCCAGTGGTCGTTTTATATAAGCATACATGTACAAACCCCTTACCATGCACAAATCATTCTCCTAGAGGAAACAACACAAATTCACCAATGGCTGTGTCTCTTCAACATTGTAGCTTCTTGTTGATTTCGATATTCGTAATCATGGGAAAGCCAGCAACAGTAGCGGCTTCATTTCAGGCTAGTGAATGGATACCAGCCCATGCCACATTTTATGGTGACGAGAGTGCTTCTGCCACCATGGGTATGTTACCAAAATTGATTAATACGATAAACCATTTTATAGTTAAATGAAACATATGCACTTTACACTAACCAAATGAGTTGATAATTAATTGAAGGAGGAGCATGTGGATATGGAAATTTGTTGATAAACGGTTATGGGACAGACACAGCTGCTTTGAGCTCGACATTGTTCAACGATGGATATGCATGTGGAACATGTTACGAGATAAAGTGTGTCCAATCTAGTGCATGCTTCTCCAATGTGGTTTCCACCACAGTGACTGCCACCAATATTTGCCCTCCTAATTGGGCCGAACCCTCTGATAACGGAGGGTGGTGCAACCCACCCCGTTCACATTTTGACATGTCCAAGCCCGCTTTCATGAAAATTGCACAGTGGAAAGCTGGAATCGTTCCTGTTATGTACCGCAGGTAATTAATGGTTTAGTTGTTTACAGAATAAAGATTAGTATGTTAAATTCCTTGATTGTATTCTTAATTATGGTATTAGTGAAGATGTAGCTCTGATTATGTGAATAATTGATCAGAGTGGCTTGCGTGAAGAGTTCGGGGCTACGATTCTCTTTCCAAGGAAATGGGTATTGGTTACTTGTGTATGTGATGAATGTGGGAGGAGGAGGAGACATTGCGAACATGTGGGTGAAAGGAAGTGGACCTGAGTGGATCAGCATGAGCCACAATTGGGGTGCTTCTTACCAAGCATTTGCAACTTTGAGTGGTCAATCTCTTTCGTTTAAGGCTACTTCTTACACTACCAAGGAGACTATAATAGCTTGGAATGCTGCTCCCACCAACTGGGGCGTAGGACTAACTTATTCCACCCAGGTCAACTTCAGTTAAAAACCACACATCGAATCAACCTTTTATTTACTTCATTTCAACTCCACGCTTTTGTCATCAATTTCCCACAAATATTTGTCCATTCTCTTAGTTTAGCAAACTTCAAATTTCACCCATGAAGTTAATTCTCACACACACATGCTGGCACAGTTGCCACAATGAGAATTTCTCCCATTCGTCAAATATTTAGAATCATGAAAAATTATTATTATAAGTAATTTTATTTACTCATCAACATATATGCTGCATACGCATGTGTAGCGCGCGGGATCAAAAAAAAAATCTCCACATATCTTGTTTTTCACGTCTCACTTGATGACTGGTACTTTCCTTTTCTGATCTCGCATAAAAGATTTTATACTTTTTTGCAAAATTGATATTAATTAATCATTTTGGTATTCAACTCTTGAATGTCCAAATTAAACAAAGGACAAAACCTAAGTGTTTATGATGTTATTATTTAATCATAGGGAAGTTAATAAGGTGTGAGTTATGATTGAGAATTTGGGTTGCTGATGGAGGTGAAACAATAATTATGTGTGTTGGTGGTGAAGGGAGGGTTTGGTGGCCATGACATGTGCTATGCTACCATGGCAGTTGGTATGGTTAAGGAAGATGTTGTATGGGTTGTGGGTCGCGTGACTTTGTATCCAGAATAAGTTAGAACACCAATGTGGTCATTTTGGACAATGTTTTTATACTTTATATTTGTTATATTTGGAATAAGTTAAGTTATTATTGTTAGAAGAACCAAGTGCTTTAAGTGATTAACCAATGTCACACGAAATGAAAAGTTCATTAACAAAATTATATAAAGTTAAAAAGCTAGAACACCAATATAAAATCCAAATTAAAGTTAAAGGAATAAGATGCTAATCTTGTAAGATAGTAATCAAGACAAACATTATTCCAATTTAAGAAATGTATTTACTTAAAACTACCAAACCAGCACTTTACACATCTCGCATCGGATGAAATTTAAACTTACAGTTTTATTTTGCGTATACACAAAAGTTAAATTCGTATTTTTTTTTAAAAGAAAGTTAACTAATAACTACACCTTTTTTAAACATATTTTTATTATTGAATAAAATTTATTAAAAACTATAACTTTGTCTGGAAATCTTTCATTGTATTTAATGCGTATTTTTCCTTATTTAAAGGTGAGATTTACTAAAAGAAATGATATTTCCAATAAATTTTAACCAACAAAAAGTTCTAGAAAGAACGTCTTGATTATTGAAAATTGTGTTAATTTTAGAGTAAAGTTGATCTTATTTCCAATTTAAAAACAAAAAATGAATAAAAAAATGTTTAATTTTTTTTTTTTTATGTTTAAAAATTCTTACTAGCATTCATGTTACATGAAAGATCCAATCTGATCTTTAAAAAAAGGCCAAAAAAAGATCTAAATCTGATTAATTTGGTATATAGAAATAGAAAATAGAGAGTATCTGTTTGAAATCTTGGAAGGTAGTAGGGTAGAGCTTGTTGTTTTCTTGCAGCTTGGGCTGTACTTGAGCAATGGCTGTCTGCTCCTAACCATGATGCCATTTTCGTTCTCAGTATTTTATATTTTCTTTCTCAATACCACATACTTTGCTGCTGCTACCAAAATACCAATTATATTTTCCATTTATAAAATCAATAAGGGTAAGTATTATTATTATTTGTTTCAAACATTATCCTAAATGTGAAACAGTGTTCTTTAAACAAATATTCATTCATTTATGATATTTTTTTAAGGTGAGTTGTTTGCCATAAACATTAAAAAAAAAGTTACCAGATGGGGTATGATTACGTGCCTCCGACTTAAACAAGAAGAAGAATTTTACTTACGAAATATATCACGTGAAAACACCATACGGATCTGTGCCTTATTCCACATTCCTCATCATCATTCATTTCACATCATGTCTATGTATCTATCGATTTCTTATTTTCTTATACAGCGTGCTTTAAATACAACTACGTCTTCAATCAATTTATATACCAAACTTTAATAAATCCCATGTGATATGTGAACAATTCTTAACTCTCTTTATAGCTTTTGCCCTTCCACATCAAGTTAATCAATTGTTTTTTCACCTAAACCTATGATGCTTGCTATAAACTACATCTAAAAATATACCTTTTATTCTCTATTCAATTCTGTTCTAAGATGTCCAAATTTATTATATATTTATAAATATATTCAACTTAAATATAAATAATATACACCAACTTGGTAACAACCCAGTTCAATTAAACTGAAGTTGGATTAAGTTGATTTAAATGTAATTAATTTTTTTACTAACTGCATGAGTCAATCCGGTCAAATTTGATCTATTAGTAAATTTTATCTTAAATACATTTCAGTTGTCTGATCTTTCATAATTTGTAATAAAAACTCATTATTGCATCTAAATTTAGTATTTTTACATATCCATGCACAGACCAAATAACAGAATAATTTTAATTACAAATTAAAAAGGGTGAAGTATATAATTAATGTAGTGTTAAAATTTAAGGATATGTTCAATTAAAATTAAGAAATAAGTAGTTTTTTAGAGGTAACATTATGTGATATATTTTAAAAGATTTGAATTTTGGAAAAATACTTTTTTTAATGAAAAAAAAAACTGAAACTACCCTGCTCTGAAAATGAGTTGGTAAAAGAATTCGATGTGTTTATTTGCGCATGCTATTTCTTTAATTTTGTTTTTAGCAGAGATACCTTTGCATGATGAGTGCATATAGCACCTTTCAGTTCATGTAAACAACGTTGTTTAACCACTATGAAGACTGGGAATAATTACAGTAAATAATATATATTTTTTTCAATATTTTATATCCAAACTCAATTATGTGTTTTTTATATTCTATTTACGTTACTAGTACAGAGTATAAGCACAAGCAAGGGACAAAGAGAAGAGGGTATATATGAAGACGATGAGTTCATAAAACGTTATTTACTATGTTAAATAATATTACTAACCAACAGCTAATAAAACGAGAAGCTCAAATTGAAATTAACGTCATGAAATTATAAAAGGATAGATACAAAAGTAACAGTTGTTTTATGATTAAATATATATATACATAAAACTTTCTAATTGTTTCAAAAATACTAGTTGGCATTAAAATATACAAATTTTCTTTTGTTACCCAAAGAATAGAAATATTTTTGGTATTTATGTTTTTGTCAACAAAGATAGATATGAGTAAGTATTACATTAGTAAAAGTATTAACATATCATTCCTTAGAATACAAAATTATTATCACATCACGTGGCAGCTGTTTTTAGCTAAGTTATTATATATAATGAATTGCTAAGATAAATATAGATATTTTAAGTTTGAAGATGTTATAAGTTTCTGTGTACATTTAATAAGAATAGAATGAGTTTAATCTTTAATTAACAATTAAGTAGACATTGTTTGGGAAAGTGAATTAGAAAGTTGAAAGTAAGAAAAGGAGGTTCTTTAAATGATATTAAATGAAAGTAAAAGAAAAATGTGATGGTAAAGGAGGAGGGGAGAACGTTAATCTGATAAAAAAGCATGCAGAAGAATGAAGAGGGGGAAAAAGTGACAGCGGTGAAGTAACAGAAGAGATTAAGAAAGTTTTGGTATAAATATGAAAAGAGGGAAAAAGAGTGAGTGTGTGATATCCATTGCTTGCATGTAAAAGTGTATAAGAAGAGAGGGTTATTGGGTCCGGTGGTGGAGCCAGAGCGAGGAAACAGAGGGGTCCACGATCCACGGTGAGCGTGCACGGAAACCGAAGCCTCTACGCCACTTCAAAAATAAAAAGAGCACAAACGGAAAAAACAGCTGTAACCTTTTACTGGGTTTTTTCCCGGGAAAATATTAACAGCCTCGCCACCACTTCCTTCCCAGATCGCGACACCGGAATCGTCATGGACCGCTCCTCCGCCCGCCTCATTGTTCCTCCGCCCGCCGCCTCCGGAGCATCTGCGGAGGCGACTCTCCGCCACGTGGACCGCCTCATAAACTCCAACCACTACACGTCGCCTTCCAGGACAATCTACTCCGACCGCTTCATTCCCAGCAGATCTGCCTCTAAATTCGCGCTCTTCGACATCGCCTCGCTTCCCGATGGCCGCGACGATAGCTCCAGCGCCTACACCACGCTCCTCCGCACCGCCCTCTTCGGCCCCGATGCCGCCGGTCTGGAGCCGCCCCTCACGCCGCAGAAAACGGCCTCGCCGCCCATGACGCTCCCTAGCCGGAATATTTTCCGGTACAAGACCGAGACGCGCCAGTCCATGCACTCGCTCTCGCCGTTCATGTGCGACGATTCCGTACCCGGAGTTAATCACGGCCCGGTCAAGGCTCCCAGGAAGGTTCCGAGGTCGCCGTTTAAGGTGAATTTTGATTTAATTCAGTTTAATTTGTTTTTTTTTTTGTGGTCTGTGGAGATTCTGATGTTAGTTTGTGTTGGTGTTTGGAGTAGGTTCTGGATGCGCCGGCGCTGCAAGATGATTTTTACCTGAATCTAGTGGATTGGTCTTCGCATAATGTCTTGGCTGTTGGTCTGGGTAACTGTGTTTATCTATGGAATGCTTGTAGCAGCAAGGTGATTTGCTTGATTTAGGAACTGTAATTTCGCTTTGATTCTGATGTGAGCTGTTCAGTTTCTGTTTATGCAAATTAAAAGAATGGTCTTTGTGATTTCATCTGTATTGATGTGATCGTGCAGGTTACTAAATTATGTGACTTGGGGATTGATGACCTCGTTTGTTCGGTAGGCTGGGCTCAACGTGGTACACACCTTGCTGTTGGAACTAGCAATGGTAAAGTTCAGGTAAGAGTTTACGCTGTGATCGCGTCTGTCTCTCATTTACGGATTCGTATCATGGGTTCCCAAATGGCCACGTTTTTTTGTTTTAAACTGTGTTTGGGGGTTAGGTTTTACTGCCATCCTTTCTATCGTGAAAAATGGTGCTGCAAGCTTAAGTCATGGCAATTGATATGTATCTAGTAATGCAATGACGCGTGGTAGCTTTCTTCCTAGTGGAGCACTGTAACCATTTAGCATTATTGTTATGGGGTTGATTAGCTTCTGCTGATCCTGAAGCCCTAAAGAAAGTTGTCAAAAAGAAGGCAGCATTGGGCTAAACTGTCAAGATGACGATGCGGTCCTTCATTTTGGTTGGAGAGAAAAAAATGGCTAGTATTTAATTATTAAATGCTCGAGTATATGGGAAGCAATTGAAGATAGCTTCTAAGGGTAATCAATTAGTTGCTTGACATTCTGTAGGTGAACTGAGTGTTCCAGGGGACAGAGCGCTTCCTGGTTGGATTCTTAGCTTTCAGCAAACGAGTATCAAATTGCATGTCACTAGTGGTTTATCTGTCTAGATCATCCAGAATGGAATGGAGTTATTTTAATAGTCATTAAGGAATGCAATATCATGGAAAATAATCTGTTGATTTTTTCTTTAATGACATGATTCATCTCAGATAAATAATAAGAGTGTAGATATGTTTGTTTGGGATTAGGTTGAACTTATAATAAAAGATAAAGATTTTCTGTACTATTTTTCCATTATTTTATTGTAATTTTACTGATGGTGTTTAAAATTGGAAGGTTCGAAAATTTCAGTGTTTATCATTTTTGTGCCCCTCCCCTCCATTCACTTCATTATGCTTTCTTCGGGGCATATCATTCCCTTTGCTTTCATTTTTAAGAAGCAGATACACTTAAATACCTTATAAATGCTTTAGTTCATATGTATATTTGTGCCATTCCAAAACCTTGTCGTTTTGTGTCGTGTCATATTGTGTTTTATTGTCAATATATACTCCTAAAGTTAGGTTGATAAACTTTGGGGGGGAGGTGAGTTATGTTTCTCACACTCTATCTGTGTACCGGACTCATGCACTTGTGTCAACCCCTGTGGGTTAAAAAGGGCCTTCAAAACTGTGATACTAATGATGTGAAGTAGAAGCCAAGCTGATGGAGGTGTAGAGGTTCCACTAAGAATGGGAGTTCTGTGCTAAGTAAGAAGAGCAGAAACTGCAGTATGCAGGTATTTCTACATGTAATGTTGGACACTGACACTTGTCAAACACAGTTTTAGATTAAAAAGATATTTATTTTTGGGCTTGGAAACTTGTAGACATAGCTCAGACACTGCTGACACCGCTTCAGTAAAAAGAATAAAGGACACGGCTACAGCATATCCAACTTTTATTTTAGAAATTTTTAAACCAGGTTTCAAACTATTAGAAAACAGAAAGATAGATTGCACAAAATCTTGTCACATACACCTTCTCTATTTTCCATTCTGGTGTTTAAGTTTGGCTTCCCACTTTGCCTATGGTGTGAGATTTGGCTCTTGACTTCCTCTTAGGTTCTCATCTCGACCTCCACTGCTTTCTGGTGGCTTGCTCTGTTTTTGTTTTAGACACCCCTATTTCCATTGCTTTGTTATTTTGTGCTATAGATGTTTCGTTTGGGCAGTTTGGCTTCAATTAATTTATAACTTTTCCTCCCATCTTTACAGTAATTGATCACTTTAACACTGTTATAAATCATTACATATAATAGGACATTACCAATGTCTCTGCGCCATGTGTGGTGCCTGTGCTTTATAGGGTTGGTGTCACAGACAGCTACTGTGGATTGTGCTTGCGCTTTTGTCAGTAAATCATTTGTTAAATGGGTTAATTAAGTATGCCAGTTTGTCTCTTACTTGTATAACCTGTATTTTTATTTTTTTGACTGAGGTTATACTAGCTCTAGGAAATATAGCCTTTTTATGATAGTGATTCTATGCCAATTAGGCTCCATTTTTGACAAATTGTATTAGTTTGATATTGATATACTTGATAAGCATGTCATGCATTCGACTTTAAATATATAAACTTAATTTACTTGCTTGATTGAATACTAATTACCTTTATATAGTCCAACTCCTTTGCTCCCAAGGGTGACAAAAACTTGTTCTTGACCTAAATTGGGGTTGGAGAGATATAGGTGGCTCAGTTTCATTTTAAGTTTGATATCTAGTGGATCGCTTCTACACATTTTCCTTAAGACTAATCGCTTCTACACATTTTCCTTAAGACTAAGTTCCCCAAGAAAACTAAGTTGATTGCTTAACTGTTTTGCACGATCACAACATGAATTTTCTTCCTCAGTGCATCCATGAAACTTGCTAGCTCATTTTACTTTTCCTCCCATTTACCTTTATGTTCTCTGTTACTAATCCACCAATTGAACAATGCCTGGGTCTAATTATTATTCATGTAGATTTGGGATGCATCTCGTTGCAAGAAGATAAGGTCTATGGAGGGTCATCGGTTACGTGTTGGAGCCTTGGCCTGGAGTTCATCTCTTTTGTCTTCTGGTGGCAGGGATAAGAATATTTATCAAAGAGATATCCGTGCACAAGAAGATTTTGTCAGTAAACTGTCAGGGCACAAATCAGAGGTTAGTCTTGTTTTTATTTCCTACAGTTTCATCTTGTCTAATTATTCCACTGTACATAATATCCAGCAAGATATTGATTTTCCTTTTTGTTTCTTTAAAGGTTTGTGGACTGAAGTGGTCTTATGATAACCGTGAGTTGGCATCTGGAGGAAATGACAACAGAGTATGCAAGTGCAAACTTAAGCATTCTTCTGAACTATAATTATTTTTTTCTTCTGGATAAGTACTAATAATTTTTTTTTGCAGTTGTTTGTGTGGAATCAACACTCAACTCAGCCTGTCCTGAAGTACTGTGAGCATACAGCAGCTGTTAAAGCTATTGCATGGTCTCCTCATCTTCATGGACTTCTTGCATCTGGGGGAGGAACTGCAGATCGATGCATACGTTTCTGGAATACAACCACCAACTCACACTTAAGCTGCATGGACACTGGAAGTCAGGTAAAAGTACTTGTGTTTAATCTGTTTATACTTTTATGTCAAATTCACTACATTGCAATAATTTCTCTGATATGAGGATGGCTATTTGTTGGTACTACAAATTTTTTTACTGGTTGCTGTAATATGTGTTCCATCTGGTGAAGGGTAAGTTTGATAACTCGTTTAAACTAGGACAGAACAACAAACTGCTTAAACCAAAATCTATGAAATGCAAAGAATAAAATAGCACTTGAAAAATGATTCATGATACACCATTGAAGAAAGATAAAGATGTTTAAGAAAGGATTAGAAAAGTTTGTACATCAATGTTGGACCTCAAGAGGAACACGAATCTGTTAATGCAATTGTTATGATTAATGTTGAAAGATAAAGATTTGATTATTCTTGTAGACATGCTTTCTTTTCCAATTCTTTTTGAGTGGTAATAAGTCATAACATCTTTTTTTTAATGTAACAGGGGCTTAAAGCCTAGAAATGCAGAATCATCTTAAATGCATAGTAGATGAATAATTAGTTACCAAAAGAAAGAGGTAGAGCTAGGAGGTTAATCATTTTCTGCCTATAGGTTATGATGACTGACAAATTATAACATTCACTATTTGCAATGGATCAACTCTCTTAAAAGCTTAGACTACTAGTTGAAGGCCTATGAATGACCATCACATCTCTAACATCATAACATGTCCTAAGAGCCCTTTAAGCTTGATATATGAACAATGCATGATGAGACTACTAAATAATGAAATCCAACCTTAATCTAAAAGGATGGGGGTAACAATATTTGAACCCTGACCAGTTAGACAAGGAAACTCCAATACTATGTCAAAGATCAATTCTATTAAAAGCTTAAGCATTGGATAAAGGCTTGCACAGTTTTATAGCATCTCTAACTAAGATTATTATTACACCATAACTCTGGGAGTGTACCTAGTTGAACATGGATTGATTATTGTTCTGATTGATATTACTATTGTAATTATTGGTTGGGAGGCATGAATGAAGGTATGATAAGGGTATATTTGTCCCCTGCCCTACCCCAAGCCTAAGTTCAGAATTGACTTGAGTTTCCTCTTACATGGAGGCAGCCACCTCCCCTCACCCTTAGAAATCCAGTTCTAGCAGTAAAATCATTATTTGCTCTATCATTGTATAGAAACTGAGACATTACAATGAAAATAGCTTCAGCTCAGAGTTTCTTATTCTATTGTAAAGTTGTAAAAAAATGCCTAAATTAAATGTCATTTTAGTTGACCATTCATAGCTGCGAGGTAAGATTCTTTAAGTTTCTTTCGACCTATAAATTACTTTAAGAACTTGTGGCATTTACAACTTCAAATATTGAGTGTAGGATAAAAGAGTCTTCCTGCTCTGCCTTTTCAATTTTTTAACACAAGTAAAATGGTGTTCAACCTTTATATTTGACAGGTTTGCAATCTTGTCTGGTCTAAAAATGTCAATGAACTCGTAAGCACACATGGTTACTCCCAGAACCAGATAATTGTTTGGAGATACCCCACCATGTCAAAGGTACAATATCTACTGTGATAAGTTGTATCTCTTTTATTTTTACTTTATTCAAACCTGTTTTACCATCATTTTGGTCCTTTGATGCAGCTGGCCACTCTTACTGGCCACACATACAGAGTTCTTTATCTTGCCATTTCTCCAGATGGACAGGTATTTCAGTTCATTAACCTATTCCTCTCTCTATCACTCTGTCTATGATTAAGAAAATGATTTCTTTGTCGTATCATCTATATGCTGTGTTTCTGCTTGTGACGAGTTTTACTGTTTCAGACAATTGTAACTGGAGCTGGAGATGAAACACTTAGGTTCTGGAATGTATTCCCATCGCCTAAATCACAGGTAAATTACTCATTTAAAGATAGATAAAAACAATTTGTGATGTGGACGGCCCTGCGGCTTGTCTGTATTTGTGAATATAGTACGTTTAGCATACTTGAAACTGTTTCACTATTCCTTTGACTAGAGACACATTAAATTGACTTTAAATATTTTTTATGACACAGCTGCATTTTTTATTTTCTTTCTTGTATTTTTTCCCCTTTGAGAAATAATTTTTAATTTCAAGTTGTTTTGCATTTATTAAAATGAGTGGTGTATCATTCCTTGATTTTATCTATTTTATGTTTTTCCTGGAAAGAAACTGAGTAAACAGGACAAATATTATTTGTGCGCATGAAGAATGCTTTGTATCTCTTGTACACGTGGGATTAAAAAAAATGATTTAACCAATAATATAATTATATATTGCCACAATTTGAACAACAATCAACATGCCAATCCTTTTACTTCATGTTATATATTGCTTAAATATGTTTCGTAGATGGTTAATCAACTAGATACCCCTGCCAAGCTCAGTAAAGTGATTTAGTGTTTAAATTGGATTGATGGTTATTCTCGGTCAAACGATGGGAACAAATCCTTTCATGTTAAATTTCACTTGGCCATACCATGTAAAAACTGTGTTTATCTCCCACTTCTTAAATGACATCACCTATTTAATCAAGATAAGGATTGACACAGATTTCCGCATGATAGAGTCTTGTTTAATGAGAGCATCCATTCCCTTTATGTCCATATTTATATGTTAATGATTGACAAACTGGCATGATCATTGATGCAGAATACTGACAGTGAAATCGGAGCATCATCTCTTGGAAGAACTACTATTAGGTGATCTCTCGTGGCATTTTTGATTCAATCATGTGGCATATTTCAAAGTTTGGTTTCTTGCACAGAAACAAAATTTCAGAACAGAAGCACCATGATGAAAAAACATACCATTTTGAAAAATAACATCAAAAGGCATGCTTTACCGTTTAGAGAGCATTGCAGGGAGCTATGAAATTATATTGTGGCTGCCAAAGATAAAGACATTCATGCGATTCATGTGAAGTCTCATTTCTTACATAAAAAATAGGCCATTTTTTTATTGTCCGTCGGAGTTTTATACAAGCTAATGGAGTTGTAGCTTCCTCCTTTCCCTCTCCTTCTATTCTTTACTTCTTTTCCATAATGCTCTCCGATTATACATTCAAGGTGAGTACACAGAGAACACATCCTTAGCAAGCTTGTAACAGCTGTTGTATATAATTATTCCATTTTAGGAATTTTGATACTTCCTTCAGTTAACCATCTCATTGCTTCTAATTATCTGATCTCTAGAGCAATCTGTGAAAACAGATCCTCTGCACATTGTTTAATTATTTAGAGTCTCCTGATTTTAAAAATCTACAATTTTTCACTAGTTATTTGTTTTTTTTATTTTTTCCTTTTAAATAGGGAGGGTTCCAAATTTTATAATTAAAGCAAGATTTTCAGAAATTTTAAGAAAATACACTGATTGTTTAATGAAGTTTTATTTGAATTCCTGTGTGGATTCTCTCCCAGCAGACTATGTATTACCCGTAGTTGAAACTCGATAACAAAATTTAACACACTTACCCAGTACATCAAACTGGTGCGGTACCGAACCTTGTAAGAGTTAGTAAGATCATTTTTATGTTTAACATAAGCTTAGTGTGTACATTACTTGGCTAGTTTGCAGAAGTGTATGAATCAACCATTCAACACCGACAAAATCATTAAATGTATGGAATTAGTATCTTCAAGTTACAATTAGTATCATTATACCCAATGTTTCTCAATTTTGAAGTCTTAAATATCTCCATAAAGTTTTTCTTTTTACCTTAGTGATTCTGTAAAGAAATTGCTAGAATGGGCATATTTTAATTAGAGTTATATATTTTTTAAAATGTAATTGCAGTTGGTTTTATCAGAATTTATTGTTTAACCTTGTGATGTGATACATGTATTAGATCTTCTATATATGGTAAGATTGAGGTGTTCTTTTAGTAATAAAATTAATTTGCATCTAAAGAAAAAATGTTGCGAAGGTTATAGTTTTGGGGTCATCAAACAAACTAGTGTTCATCAAAACGATCGCACACTTCCTGATTATTTGCTTCCCACTGTTATAGTCCATTCAACATTCAACATGGCAGAGACTAAACACAAAACCTTCTAATCAAATAAAAATTTCCAAAAACTGATATATGAACACAAAGTACACGAACAGCATTGGAATGAGTGTTGTACAGGAATTATTTAAGTATTCACAACCACGGTTGTGATTAGAGAGTTAACAACAAGAATTACATATATGTATCATACGTGAATATATTGGAGGTGAGCTACCATTTATATGGGTATTGTTAATTTATATATGAGCACTTGCAGGTTTCAACTTTAACGTTTTTGTTTCTCAGGTCTTCCTATGAATAACTCCGTCTCCACCTCTTCTTCCCTCTTTTCAGCGACCACTTCCAAATCCTCATCTCTCAAATAATGCTGTCGTTCAATCTGGTACTACAACAACCAAATGATGTTGGAAATTAACTTCTAAACAAGATGAATGAAAGAATATGAAAGTGGCACAAATCTTTTTAATTTTTAATTATGAAAGTGTGATAAAAAAATCCAAATTCTCAAATTCAATCCATAGTTCACTGAATCAATGTTGGTTTAACTCTATTTAAAAGGATTTATTTGAAATTAAAATTTATATTTTTACATCGTTTAATCTATTTAATTGGATTTGAGCTCTATATAAATTAAATATTTTTTTATTTATTTTGAAAATCCAAAATTAAGATGTATTAAGGTCATGTCAAGTTATGAAATGTTCGGTTGGATAAAACTAAATTAAGGTAGTATCGAATAGGTCTCATATAAGGTTGAGTTAGGTTACGTTTGAGTGATACAAAGTTGAGTCCGACCAACTAAAAACAAGTAACCGGAGTCAGGCTAGGTAAGGCTAGATCTAAATTAGGTTGGGTTAAGTCAGACCTATCTCAAGTTGGGCTTAGTTAATCTCAATTTATGTTGGGCCCAAGTTAAGTTGGTTAGGCCTGACCCTAGGTTAGTCTTAGTTAGGTCCAGTTTTGTCAATCCAAAACCATGTCAAGTTGGTTGAGTTAGAGGTCAAGTTAAGTTGGGTTGAGTCTAAGTGGGGTTGATCTCATGTTTGGCTGAATCGAGTCATGTTGACCTAGGTTTAGATTGAGTCGAGTTGACCAGGACCTAGGTTGAGTCGAGTTGGCTCGACCTCAAGTCGAGCTAAGTTTGTCCATTCTCATAATTAGCATATTCAGCCCAGACCTAGGTCAATTTGAGTTAGTTTGGACCCAAGTTGAGCTGAATTTGGATTAGCCATATTTAACCTAGTCAGGAGAGGCACACAGGCAATTAAATTAGGCTAAGCACATGTCAAGCCGTGTCTGACAGGCACACGCTAAGGATGAGTTGAGTTGGCTTGGGCCAAGTCGACCGAGTTAGAGCAGGCTCACATTTGGTTGAGTCAAGAAAGACCCACAGTCAGTCCATTTGGGATAGAGCCAAGTACAATTAGGTCAAAGTCGACTTGATCCTAGGTTGGGTCAAGTCGAGTTGAGCCAAGACATTGAACCCACATCAGGTCGGGGCTTTGTCAAACTAAGTTGGATTGATCCCACGTTAAGTAAAGCAAAGTCAATCAAGACCTACGCTGATTTGAGTCGGGGCATATTGATATTCAACTGTGTTAGGTTAGGTTCAAGTTAAACTGAGTCTAGTCGGAACCAAGTTGACTCAAGACGCCCCAAGTCAGGTTGGACAGAGTCCAGTTGGGTTTGTGTTGGGCCAATACATCGAGCCCACATAGAATTTGGACAATGTCAAGTTGTGTTGGATCAATCCCACGTCAAGTTGAGCCGAGTCAACTTGACCCCATTTTTAACTGAGTTTGGTTGGACCCAAGTCGGGTCAAGTCAAGTTGAGTTGAGTTTGATTACGACCAAGTCGTGTCAAGTTTAGTCAAAACTAGATCAAGCCGAGTTCGGTCAGATCCAGGTGAGATTAATTATCTTCATGAAGTATTAAATTAATACAAAATATTTAAGGTTTATAAAATAGAACTTTTTTACATATTTTGTATTAATTTTATTCTTTACAAACTTTTAATACAAATTATATAGTAGATTTTTTATGGAAAAAATATCAGAAAATAATTTTCCATCTCTAAATGAAGGGTGCTATATAAATTTCATAAAAATAAATAAAAAAAAGTAGTAAAGTAAATGTATACTTAATTTATCATTTTGTGTAAATAGCCAAGAATGATAATAACCTGCTCGCGTAAACGTTTATTTACTTCGAGTAAGCACTTTTCCTGAAGTCAACCCAAAAACATGATAATTCTGATTAGTAAACACCTAAAACAGATTAATTAAAGAAAGATATACAAGCAATCATAAAGATAACATTACCTCTCCTTTTAACTTCTCAATTTGCTCCTTGAACATTTGATTCTGAGCACACACAGCGTTCTTAAATGTTAGGGGTCTTTTTTTATCAGCAAAAGAATATATATATATATATATATATATATATATATATATATATATTTTAAATAAAAGGCATGTAAGGGATGAAACGTTAGAAGTCTTAGTTATTGATTAAGGGAGTTTATGTTAATTAGACTTATCATGTCATAAGTAGGTTGTTTTGTGGTATTAGATGCTTTGTACTCGTTATATTGAGAAATTGATTCCAGAGAAAAGTTATTTTATGAGAATTGTCCATGCTTTGCGACACAAAAAAAATCTTCAACTTTGATAGATATTTACTTTATTGAAGAAAATCAACCTTCTATAGCCACTAGGTTCAATAAGGTCACAAAGATGTTAGGGTGTAGCAATATAACATTCAATTTTTAAGATACATGGTAATAGATTTTTTGAATAATGGAAAAAGATAATGTTGATTATTATTAATAAGAAATTATTGGTGCAAAAAAACATAATTTTATTCACATGAAAATAAACGTAAATCAATTGACTAACAAATAATACTTAAAAAATAGGGTTAAAACATATTTATCCTACCATTTCAAATAAAATAATATAAAAATTATATATATATATATATTAATTATTACGTAGGTTATAATATGTTCCAAAATTTATATCTTTTAACATTGATTTTGAAACTACAAACTCCAAGTCTTTTTTATTAAGTACTATCTTAGTTAAAATGTTATTATTTTGATTTTCTATTTTGTAATATAGTATCTTATTTGCATTCTTTTTGTTCAAATAAATATGTGTATTATCTTTTTTATTTTATATGCAAATTTGTTATGATTCTTTTACCTAAAGAACTTGAACTACTATAGCAACAACTACATATTTAATGTTCATTGAGTTATAACATCTTAATTTTTTAGGATACGAAGAAAAAGCTTCAAAACTAAAGGAAAAACACTAACTAAATGAGTTTTTCATTTCATTAACATAGTTTTTTACGAACCACTATCAATGTATTAATGAAATTTAAACTTATGAGACATCATGCTATAATCTGCTATAATCTAAAATGTCTTTAACATATCTAACAACTCCTTTGAAAACTTGAAAATGAATTTCATTAACATAGTACATGAATCTTAAGAGTACACTTAGTACAAACAAAATATCAACTCTACTTGTAGTAAGATACATTAAACAATTAATCAAACTTATGCAATGTTTTTTATCAATTTTTTTTGTTCCATCATCTTTACTAAACTTCTCCTTTTGATTCATTAGAGATGTTGTGCTTTTGTAATACTTCATATAAATTTATTACTATTTCCTTAGCATATTTTGTTTTTGGAAAATGAAGACTTCACCATGATCTTGTTTCTCATTTATTCCTAAAAAGAAACTCATCAAGCCAATGTATGTAATTTCAAATTCATCGAATATTTCAACTTTGAACTTCTTTCACTTTCTCATCACATCCTGTCCCAAAGAGTTCATCAACATAGAGAGAAAATTTTTTAAATTTGTAAACTTTTTTCTCTTCTCCTTTAATTTTAAACCCTTTAAGTTATTCTACATAAATGTTTTCCCGCATATAACCATTTAGAAAATGATAAGCTTTCAACCTTTTTTATAATATCAAGACAAATAACATTCCAATAGTATCAAGACATGTTAATCGAAACAAATGTTTATGAAATTCCACTCCAAAGAAAGCATATATCTTCACCATCAACTTTGTCTTGTACTCACTTATAGAACCATTTGAAATAAATTTTGTTCTATAAACTCATTTGACTTTATAGGTTGCTTGTGTTGATGTTTCTCCACTAGTTCCCAGGAGTTCTTTGTTTCAATAATCTCAAGTTCTTCCTTCATAGCATTTATCCACTCATTATCTCTCATAACTTTTTCATGTTCTACAAGTTCTAAAATAGTCACATTAAAGATATATATTAAGATAAATATCATCAACTTCATTGTCAAGAAATTGTGGAATTTCTAGTACTTGCTTACTTATGGGGTGTTTCCAACTTCATTGTTGATCTTTCATGAACTTTACATCTCTACCTACAAGAAATTTTCTATTTTGTGGTTGAAAATTTCTATAAAATTTGTATGTGTTATTTCTAGTGAAAACTTTAGATTCAACCTTTTTGTCAAGTTTGTTCCCACTACAAAAAGAATTAATTTTATTGATGGTCAAAATTCATCAATAATTTCAAAAATTTGTCGATAAATGGAAATTACCAACAGAAAAGAGATAGAAAAAAATTGTCAATAATATGTTTGTCAATAACTTATCGATGAAATTTTCTGTCGATAATTAATAATATTATTTATTATTAATATTTTTTAAAAATTATTATTAATAATTTTCATTATAAAAAATTCAAAATACAAACTAATTTTAAATATTAAAATAATTAATTACTATATTAAATAAATTAAAGATCATTTTGTAAATTAACTTAAAATATAAAGTAGCTAGTAATTAAAACTTTGGTATGTAATAATTAGATACCAATTTAAAAACTAATTTATAAATTTTTATTAATAATAAAAACTACTTTAGATACAAAATAAAATTAATTTTTAAAATAGTATATAATATAGTGACTAATTATTTTTAATTTTTAAATTTAGTTGTTATTTAATAATTTTTTTATAATATTTATTTTTATTTTATTATTTATTTTTATTATATATTAGATTATTATATATTTTTTAAGTTAATCATTTTGTTGCAGAAGGGAATTTAACCCAGGTCCATTGAGTAAAAGAACATATAACTACTAAATCAAAATCATTTAATATATTATGTTGTTTTATTAATATTGTTGTAATTATTATTACAATTATTATTATTATTATTAATAAAAATATTATTAATATTATTGTAATCATTACATTTATTATTTGATTATTATTATTATTATTATAAATATTATTAATATTTTTGAATTTATTAATGGATAATGTTTCGAGCTTTTTTTTTTTTAATTTTTAGATTTGTTGATCATTGCATATGTTAGTAAAATCAGCCGGTAATAAAAATATTATCGATGAATACAATTCCATCTATATTTTTTAGTTGGTAAATCAGTAAATACAATAAAAAATTCTCAAGTTTTGTAAATTTAATTTATACTCAAAACAACCTTTAAATGAAGATTTTTTTTGTTCAAAAGTCTAGTTAACAACCTATTTCACAAAAATACAATAGTGTTTGCAGCCTCTACTTCCCACTTCTTTGATGAATTTCTCATGTATCATACACCCTATCATCTCTATAATGCTTCTATTTTTTTTTTTTCTCATTTTCACCATTTTGTTGTAGAATGTAAATAAGTTGTTGTTCAATTTCAACTTCTTCATAAAATTTAAGAAAAACATAATTTTTGTATTCCTTTTATCTTCAAACCTTATTATTTTGCAACATGAAATTGCTTTGATTCTCTACCAATGCTTTATGTTTTCAGAAAATACTAGCTAGCAACCTCAATCATGAATTTAAATAAATAACTCCAAAAATATCTTGTATAAAAATAATTTAAATTAATATAATATACATTATTATTTAAAGACAATCATGTCTAAAGTCCCCCAATATTTTTATGAACCACCTATATTTTCTTAACTAATTTCTTAACTGATCTCCAGGTAGTTTAACGAAATGGTTTTCTACCTAACTTACATATTGATGCAATCCATCATCTTATCTTTAAATACTATCACCATGTTTTTTCACGTACAACAATTTATGTCTTATAAAAACCACCTATATATGTTTTTTTCATATTTCTTATATAAAAAAAAATTATATAGCAAAAGGAGAATCTTTTTGCCATAGCGCTGTTTGTCTTTCTCTTGTGTGGGCAAAAAATCCAAATTACAAAATCCAATCCATAATTATCCAAATCCATATTTTTGGATTTTAAATCCAATCCATTTAATTGGATATGGATTAGATATGGATTGGATACATTTTTGGATTATCCAATTTGTATTTTGGGTTGGATTTTGACTTGGCCCGATCCAGGTTGAGCCAAGACAATTCAGGCGCAGGTTGAGCAAAGTTGACCCAAGTCCACGTCGAGCTAAATGGGCCCGGACCGATGTCAAGCCGAGCGGGCCTGGACTGATGTCGAGCCAAGCGGGTCCAAGCCGATGTCGAGCCGAGGGGGCCAAGGCCGATATCTAGTCATTCGAGCTTGGGCCAATGTTGAGTCGTGCGAACCCGGGCCGATGTCTAGTCGTGCGGGCTCGGGCCGATTTTGAGTCATTCAGGCCCAGGCCGATGTCGAGCCGAGCGAATCCAAATCGATGTCGAAGTGAGCGGGTCTGGTCGATGTCGAGACGATCGGGACCGGACCGATGTCGAGGCGAGCGGGCCCAGGCCGATTTCGAGGCGAGCGGTCCCGAGCAGATGTCGAGCCGACCGGGCCTGGGCCGATGTCAAGCAAACTGGGCCCGGGTAGATGTCGAGTTGAGCGGGCCCGGGCCGATTTCAAGCTGACCGGACCCGGGCCGATGTCGAGTCAACTAGGCCCGGGTCGATGTCAAGTCGACCGGGCCCGGGCCGATGTCGACTCGAGCGGGCCCAGGCCGATTTCGAGGCAAGCGAGACTGGACCGATTTCAAATAGAGTGGGCCCGGGCACATGTCGAGATGACTGGGCCTGGGCCGATGTCGAGGAGACCGGGCCCGGGCCGATGTCAAGCAAACTCAGCTCGGTCAGATGTCGAGTCGAGCGAGCCCGTGCCATTGTCAAGTTGAGCGGGCCCGGGCCGATTTCGAGTTGAGCGGGCCTAGGCCGATGTTGAGGCGAGCGGGCCCGGGCCGATGTCGAGGAGAGCGAACCCGGGCAGATGTCGAGCCGACCGGGCCCGGGCCGATGTCTAGCAAACTGGGCCCGGACAGATGTTGAGCCAAGCGGGCCCAGGCCGATGTCGAGTCGAGCGGCCCCGGGCCATTGTCGAGTCGGGCGGCCCCAGGCCGATGTCGAGTAGACCGGGCCCGGGCCGTTGTCGAGTCGACCGGGCCCGGGCCGTTGTCGAGTCAATCGGGCCCGGGCCGATGTCGAGTCGAGGGGGCCCGGGTCGTTGTCGAGCCGAGCGTGCCTGGGCCAATGTTGAGTTGTGTGGGCCCGGGCCGATGTCGAGTCGAGCGGGCCCGGGCCGATGTCGAGGCGAGCGGGCTCGGGCCGATGTCGAGGCGAGCGGGCCTGGGCCACTATCGAGCCAACCAGGCTCAGGTCGATTTTGAGCCAATTGGGCCCGGGCCGATGTCGAGCCGAGCGGGCTTAAGCTGATGTCGAGCCGAACGGGCCTGAGCCGATGTCGACGGGCCCGGACTGATGTCGAGTCGTTCGGCCGAGGCTGATGTCGAGTTGTTCGGGCCTAGGCTGATGTTGAGTCATTCGGGCCGAGCCGATGTATAGTCGTTTGGGCCCGGGCTGATGTCGAGTCGTCCGGGTCGGGGCCGTTGTTGAGTTGTCTGGGCCCAAGCCGATGTCGAGTCGTCCGGGTCCGGACCGATGTCGAGTCGTCCGGGCTCGGACCGATGTCGAGTCGTCTGGGTCGGGGCCGATGTAGAGCCGAGTTGGTCTGTGTTCAGGTTGAGTCGGCTTAGGCCTAGTTCGAGCCAAGTTAGTCTTTATCCATATCAAAATGAATTTAATATAATTGACAAAGTAGATTTAATATAATTAACAAAGTGGATTTAATTTAGATTCAATCCACTTTAAATGAATTTAAAATAAATCCAAATATAATTGATCTAGTTAAAGGGAATCCATATCCATGCCCCTAATTGTGATACTTCATGAGAATCATAGATAGATTTTCAGACAATTCAAAAAAAGTGTTGTAGTTTTCTTCTATAGTTCCTATATATCCAGTACTTTTAAATAATTGATATTCTTATTACTCATACTCCTCATCAGCAAAAATTAGAGGTGGAACCATTGTATATGTATTTTCCTCTATTGATATAGATCCCAAAAAGATAAAAGCTATTTGTTGATTATTATTAATCAGGAATTATAAGTGCAGAAGACATATTTTTATTGATATGAAACGAAATGTATTAATAAAATAGGATCAAAACAGAAAAAAAAATATCAGTCAATAAATTGAATGCCTAACAAATAGGATTAGAACACATCTATCCTGTCAATTAATATGAATTTTATTTAAAATAAAAAATTATTAAATAAAAATCAATTTTAGAGATAAAAAATAATTAAACACTATATTGAATAAATAAAATTAGATACTATCTTATATTTATAGACTAAAAAAATTATTAGTATCTAAAATAATTTATAAATTGATATCTAATTAACTATTTTTTATATCAATAATTTTTTTTAATTTTTAAAATAATATTTAATTTAATTAATATATCAATTAATTATTTTTTTCTTATTTTTATTTAATGATTTGTAGTTATATAAATTATAATATATTTTGTAGTTTGTCAATGAATTCCAACAATTATATCGTTATCGGATAAAAGGGATTGGGTAGAGTTTTGTTAAGAAATTTGTGGAACTGTTGGACATGACGAGATGTTGGAGATGATGCCAACTTTGTAGAATTTACTTAAAAGGAAAACAATATTCAGATCAGCAACTAACCATGTGTATTCTGTCACAACACGATGAGGAGGACTTTTCTAGTTCGGTCTCTTTTCTATATCAATGGCTTGGAGTTGAAATTGTCCTTCGGTGAAAAGTTCTTATAGGGTACGGCGAATTTTATGATATCTTTGATTTGGTCTTAGAGGATGTTTGATAAGATTTTAGAAATGGGGCTTCTGATCTAATCTTTTAGAAATGGTATAATAAAAAGACAGGAAAATTGTGTGATTGAAGAGTACCTTTCTTGCCCTAATTTTTTCCAAGCTGCGTTCGAGCTGGTTCTCTACCTGTCGTAACTCGTCAATACTGCATGGATCCAATTCATCTCCCAAAAGCTTCCTACAATATCCAACAATCTCCATTGATGTGTCAATTATGCGTTTCTCTCAATGCGAATCAGAATAAAACTAGTGAAAACCTTCTGGAATTGTCTAGCTGCTCGATTCTCTTTGTCATGCTCATATCACCGTCCTTCAGAATCTGCATGTAAACACAGACAAAGAATAAGCTATCATATTAAGTGTTCTGATAAACCAAATGTTATTCTAGTGTTACTTTTCTTCTTCGTTGCGTTAAAAATTCTTGGGTGAAAAATAAAAAGCTAGAATAAGGTTAAATCCGCATTGGATAATCATACTCATGAGACAGTATAAAAAGATCGAGAGTCTAGATGAAAAAACATAAACATGATGAAAAAAAAAATGAAAGGAGATAAAAATAGTCGTTGTGCGCATTTTGAGATACGGGTTGAAAATTGGGGTGCTGAGAAAAAATTTAAAAAATTAGAACTCAAAATATCTATAAGTAAGAAGAAATAGTATAACACACTTCACGTATTTCTTTTAATACATTTTCTACTATTTCTTTTCAACAGTATCAATAACTTAAGTGACCACCATTTTAATTTTTGCACACAGAATCGCACATAACTTAAGCCATATACAGAAAGTTTAAATAGGACTAGCTAAATTCAAATACAGAGGTCGTGTATGTGCAGATTTGCGTGTGTGGAGATGATCCATTAACATGTAAAACCTCAGAATTCAAATAATAAGTGAGGAAATATTATATCAGAAAAGCATGCAATAGTTGAAAACTATATAGTTAGACACGCATAAAATTATTTATTCACAATTTAAGTCGCTATCATGCCAGACAGCAAAAAAAAAACTATAGGAGGCTAGTAACACAAACATCAAAAGCTGATTCCGAAAGTTAGAATGTCCAAGTACATTAGTTGCTGCATTTGTCAGCAACCATATTCGCATCCATCTGTCGAAGTTTAGATCATTCATCGCCGTAAATTAAAATTCTCGAAGATTCATATCTGATTTTAGGAAGTTAAAAAATGGGGAATCGATCCGTTTCTAGATATTGGCATGGAAAATGTTAGCATTAAACATTTATTCCTTCCCCTATATCAATTCTCCTTTAATAATATGTTTGTGTTGCTGAAAGTAGAGTAGACTAAAAATAATTGGATTTGTTGTAAGTCTGGAAAAGGAGTCTTTGATTGTAGGAAATGATGATAATCATCTTAGAATTTGAAGTGATCACAATTTAACTATTTTTTAATTAATATAAAATCTTTGATATTTTCTTATGCTAAGGACAATAAATATGAAGCAAGATTTGCATAACTCAATAGTTGTAAATGATGTGATAATGATTATGAACTTAACAAAAATCATTATGAAAAATTTTAATTTATTTTAGAATTCAATATTTAGATCTATTTTAGTTTTACAAAAACTAGTTTATAAAATGAAAATTGTTGATTGTTTATATGTCATAGTTTGACTATATAAATTATTGATATAATCCACGATTTGATAAATGTCTCGAGCAATTGTCTATTCGAGCAGGGTATAAATACATTGTGGAAAGAGGATTTATTAAGTTGGCTTAGTCTTTTATATAGACTATTTTAATACAAGAAAAACCATTAATTATGAAAAAAAAAATCAGTCACTAAATTATTAAACTGGTTATTAATTAAAACGGTGGACCGATTTATAATTAAACAACTTTTTATATTATTTTACTAATTTCTAGAAGTACCTCTTAATGTTAGTATATTTGAATAGGTTTTCAACTTGAGCTAATTTGTCCTATTTGTGTCATGATCGGTAAGGTATATCTCCTATTTTGGCCTTTTCTCTTTGAAACATAAGCATCACCTCTTTTAATCTTCTGTCGAGTGTTGAATTTGGAATTTACTCTATGTTTGTCTTGGATATAAAAAAAAATTGTTTAATGATATTTGCGCATATTATGTCCAATTTAATTTTATGAGAAGTATTAGGAATATGTTTTTCCAGATACATTTCTTTTTATTGATTGACATGCACTATATAAAATATTATACAAATATATGTGTGTGCTTTCATATGTATGTGTATCAGTATGCTGAGCTAACCTGTGTATTTTCATGGATTCCGTTGTTGTTGACACAAACGTCCTTGATTTTCCTTTGATAGCGTTCAACTGTTTTGTTTATACTGGAGCATCCCCAATAGACAAGAGCATTAAAAGTTTCTTAGGCACCTTTGATTTGATCAAACAGCATGACAGAATATTTGAGTATGAATACAAACTGAAGTTAATAGATTTAAGGTAAAATCTGCATATGCATATGGTTTGCTACAAAATCCTTTATCCGGATAGAGGAGGAGGTTCTTAAGTTTATGTTATTTGAAAGCATTATCTTCAGCTATGTTGTTTGTCTGAAAATTATTTCATAAGAAAATAACAACCTTAGAAGCTTAGATAATCTTTTGAAAAGAAATGTCTAACTCGCTCATCTTAATTGTGTTATGTGTGTATAAGTGGGTAGGAATCCATTCACCATTTATTTTTTACATGTCGTTAGCTAAACAGATTTGGAACTTGTGTGATAATTGGGCTTGATCATATCTTAGTGTATCATAAAAATACTATTTTTTTTCACTTTCAAAGTTATAAACATTTGGGTTTAACTAGAAACGCAATCAAATCAACAACATTATATGGATTACTTCTATTTGGATTATTTGGAACCATAGAGATGATATAATTTTCAAAAATAAAAAATCGGATGGTATCTAAATCTTTACTTTAATTCAGATACAATCTTGGACTTGGATCACATTTAGGCACCCCAAAGCTATATTCTCATATTTAAATTGGTGTTTATCTCCAATATACATCAACTTTGTGATTTCTTTTGTTTGAATGTGGCATGTGATAACTTGAATTAGACTAACAAGCCTAGATATTGTGTTTTTTGCAGATTCAACACCTATTCTGTTTGATGACATAATGACTACTGCTTTGGAATGAAGGTTTTTGGCTGGAAAGCAGATGCTCTCGGACAATAACTAAGTTCCAACCTTTTTTGAAACAAGGGCAGTATTTTAAAGAGCACTCTAGCTCTAGCTATATCAATAGTTGTACGATAGTGTTTAATCATGAGAAATATGAGTAAATGTAGGAGGAGAGCAGGTGTACATGCAGATCTGCGCATGAGGGTTTCAGACAGCAAGAGGTGTAGACAAGTAGGGTCTAAATGTATACAAACATATTGTCATCTTGCAAATCGTCAACATCCAACAGGTAGCTAAGGATCAAGCGGGCAGGTGTATGCAGCGAAGTTCTCCGGGTTGTTTCAAATGCAGATGTAGCAGAAAAGGTGTGTTAGAAAGAGATCAGTGAGGGACTCTTGCAGAGAAGACTCATGAAGCTTGTTTTCATGATGATAAAAATGCGCGTCTGATGATATGGGTACATTATTACATGTGTTTAGATTTGGAATTTAGAGGTATGTTTTGGTGTACTGATATCATGTCGGGTATTACTATAAATATGAAATTATGGATGATCTGATCATGATTACCTAATTTTTATGCCCTTGTCATATATATATATATATATATATATATATATAATATAATAATTTTTGTTTATTTTTTAGTACATACTTTGACACCTCTCGTGTCTTCATGTTTACGTCTCTCTTTCCTGATAAAATGAATACTATTCGGATAATAATTACCTTCATAGTTACTGAAACTTGAGGATTAAGGTAAATTTTGGCCTGAGAACCGCGTTTAAAACAATTTAATAGTTAATGTACTTCAAAAAGTTGCATTTAAAAGAAGACTATAATAGGATAGATAATCATAAAACTATAGGAGATACTTATTATTTTTTATATTTTGAAGATTAAGTATATAGAATTTGAGAACTATAGCTTACACTTAATTTGAATTACATGTAGATATATATTAAATTCAAGTATTTTTACTTAAAAGTGGCATAACTTTAATTTATGTTAGGCGCTCCATTAAAAAAAAACTAAAAAGAGTATTTTTTATTTTTTTTTACATTTACTTGTTAAATTTTATTGTACTTTTTAGTCTTTAATTTTCTAAATTTGATCTCTCTTAATTATTTTCTAATTAATAGTATCTATCATTTCTTATATTTTAACAATGCAGTTTTTAATCCATTTATTAACTTGACATCTATTTTTTATAATAAATATGAGAGGTATGTTTTAGACACGATACAAAACATAGCTGATAATTTGTAATTTGACATATCAACAAAAATACAAACATACATAAGATTAGAGTAAAGTGTGCAGTGTTAATATAAATAGCTAACATAGAGATTGACCGACATTACATTATTAAAACAGTTTGGAATCAAATTCACCAAATTACTATGTTAAAGAAACTAAAAGTGTAAATTTTTACATAAAATTTGTAATTGTTTTTTTCTGATTAAAAGGATTATAGCAACATGCATAAACTCATCAATATAGTATAAACTTTAAAAAAACAGAGATAGAAAAAGGGAGGAAGTACTACTTTCCAATCATGTATCTAAAACAAACATTGGAATATGGAAGGAGGTTTTAGCGTTTTTTTAGAATATGTGGCTTAAGATGCTTTTTGAATTGACCATAGTTCAGACATCACACAATATAATTATAGTTATCGATATAACACAGGACAATGCCTGGGTTGTACCAAGTTCCTCCAACCCAATGTCGTGGGTTTCTGTAACCACAGTTCACACTTAAACAATAACTTGAGAGATACAAAAGGGAAGGAAAAATTAGTGGCAGAAAGGTTTTGAATGGATAAAGCTAATAGTATTTGGTAATTGGTTGATCAAAATAAACTAGACTATGTAATTAATACACGCGAGCAACAAGGATAACTTTTAACCAATAGGTGATACTCATGCATGCATGCCAAAGAAAAAAGAGAAACAAATCTTTTTGAAAAAGAGAAACATATTTTAAGTAAATCAAGGCATAGCTCTTATTTTTATGTTTATCTTATTTTAAGATTCCAACATGGTAGTATCATAATCAAACCTGTCCTCTGCTTAAACAACTACTTGTTCTGAAACAAATACTAAATGTTTTCTTTTAATTGTTTATTTATATCATACGTATCTTAAAACTTATTAATCCCATAAATTGTTATAATAGATATTTTTATTAAATATCCTTATATAATGATGTAATGTGTAGTTATACACATTTAAGTGAGATATTTGTAGATAAGAATGTTTTAAAAATGATATTTTTGGTAAATTACAAATATTTCTTTAATGTTGATAACTGTGCTTGCAAGCATGAGAATATAATTGTATAGAAATTATAAAGAATTAAAGTAAATAAATACTACTTGAATGTTAGTATCTTTAATGTAAATTAAAAGAACACATATTTAGAATAATATTCGTTAGATTTTTTATACAAAAAAATAAATAATTACGTATTTTTAAGGGTATTGCTAACCTATGTACAAGGTAAATGATTTTTTTTTGTTGGAATAAGTGCAGTGTATTATATATTTCTAGTTGCAACGCTGAACGTCCTTATCATTTCATATAATTTTGCTTATAATTTTATATAAATGTATCATTACTAAATTAAAAGGTGAAGATTAAAGTAAATTATCAATAAAATCCTAATTCCTAATAAGATGAATGGAAATGTAAAGAGTTTATGAAAAAAAATAGAAAACTGAGAATAAATATGGACATTATCAAATTAAAATTAGCAATAATTAAAATTGAAATATCACTCAAATATTCACCATTTTTTAAAATTCCGATTCAATAAAAGCAGGTATTAAAGATATCCTACGTATAAGTGCTGATAAAAAAAATCCTATGCATAGGTCAGTAATACGCTTTTTCTAATTATAAATATAAATCTACTTTTTTTATCTTGTTTTATAATCTGTTACTTAATATTTTCATGTAAAACTAAAAAATATAAAAAAAATTCATTTTGAATTATAAGATTAAAAAAAATATTTAGTTGACAGCATTAGTTTGTCTGTAATTATAATATTTTTTTTATAAATTTATCCTTAAATAACTATTGTACATAAAAATTTAATGAAGTTTAAATTTTAAAAACTAAACTATTTCATTCTTCAACTTTATAAAAAGGAAAAGGTGACCATTTATTGCATTTATTGTATATCAACTAGAACAATTAAAGATATTTAGGTAAAAATATAATAAACATTTAAAAAGATTCTTGTAAAAATTAAAAATTAAAACAAAAACTTATAATTAGACAAAAAAAAGGGTACTTTTATTCTTATACAATAATATAATGTTTTATTTTATTTTTTAACATTTGTATCATAATTAATATAGATAAATTAATTCAAAACTATGTAAAAAAGTAAGAATATAATTTAAAAAGGAGTAATATAAAGGTGCTCAGTCAAGTTTTCTAAAAATAAATTAGTTACCGGTAAAGTAAGTGAATAATAAAACTAATGACATGATATAAAAAGAGATAAATAAAAATATTTGTTTTGTAATCTCACTGTTGAAAAAAATATCAGAGAGTAGTTGTTAATTTATTATATTTTTAATTTATTATGAAATCTATAAATGTGGTCATTTTTATTTTTATTAAATTACATATTGGTTTATTTATTTATTAACAATGTAAATCACATTTATAATGAAAAGAAAAACAAAAATCAGGTTTAATGCAACTAAATACGAAATAATAACAATCCAATCCTATAAGTATTATTTGAAATTAAAAATAAATTTATGATAATATTTATTAAAATTAATAAACTTACATATTTCTATATTTTTAATAAATTAACTATTTCTTTACACAAAAAAACGGAGAAAGTACAATTTAGCCGAGTCATAAAATAAACTTCGTTATTTTGTTTATTGTTTAGTAATCTATGCACAATACAACTAATTTTGACGATGAAACAAGGGATTATACTAACATATGAGTCTCATTGTGTTAGTTGATTTCTTTTATTAAGGTTAATGAGATTTAGCCAAATAAATATGTATTGACTCTTTTTTAGAACCAAAAGTTTTGATCGAGTTAAAAATTATCTTCTCAAAGTGTAAAAACATGTATTCCATACAAAATGCTTTCTCTCAGCTCCATTTACATAAGATAAAAATGCAATTAATTTCTTTAATTACGTTGTGTTACAAAGGACCAAATATTTTTCCTAAAAATGTGTCTAAAAGATACCATTACGCTGTATTAATAATAAATATTTATTATAACCCAATTAAGCCACTGTAATGGAATATGCTTGGTCTGTGTTATATCAAATATAAATTAAATATTGTTACGCTTTGTAGTCCTTCTTGTTTTAACCAATCAATTGCATGTTTAAGTATAAAGAGTGATGACTATATGAACATCACTCATTCACTATAAATACCCTGCTAAAATTTACTATTTCAACTATTTTTTTCTTATTTTGTTATATATATTTATTACACTCATATTTTTTTTAATTCAAATTAATTTGTGGTAAAGGACAACTTATCTTCAATTAACTGTGTCCTTTAGGGGAAAGTGCACCGAAATAACTTTTGAAAAAAAAAACTGACACGAGTAGCTACATATATCTAGACCTTTAATTAAGGTTAATAATAGTCTATTCCTTTCAATTTACCTTTCTTGATTCACCTTGAAGCCTTTGACAATCAGTGAATCTTGTCTTCTTCCATCTTATGTAAGAATTCTTATTCTTATTTAGAAAATAAATGTTTGGATGAATTTGTAAATAAGCTCTTTTAAGATAGAAAAATCCCTTCCCTTTGAGTCACCAGACGCAGACCATATGCAGTGTGTATATATATAACAACATCGATTATCTTCTTTAGCTTATTTCTTATCCAGCTTCACAATTGACATTCGATAATGAATTTTTCTCTAATATTATATTCCTTAAGCCAGCAAGCCTTTTGAAAGGATCCATTAAAATCAATCTTAATTAAAAACATCAAATAACACTGACAAGGGGCTGAGTTCCATGGTACGAGCCCAGCAAAACAAGGGTCAGGAAATTGTTTTATCTTTATTGCTTCAAATTAATCTAGGTACGATTTTGGCATAAAAAAATTGGTTCAACATTGAAATAACGCAGACATTAATCAAGCACTTAAACAAGTAATCAATCAAGTAAGCAACACTGAAAAACAAGTTTGCGAGTAAAGTACCTTGAAGTTGAACTGGAGAACTCGTAAAGCCTCCCTCTGGTGGAGAAGATGATGAGAGCGACTTCAGCATCGCACAGCACCGAAAGCTCAAAGGCCTTCTTAAGCAAGCCGTTTCTTCTCTTGGAGAAGGTGACTTGCCTACTGGTTTCGTTTTCGATGCGCTTCATCTGAGTTTTCCCCCTCACCATTTTTCCTGTTTTGCCTATTTGTCTGGAAAGAGGTATTTTTGGTGAAGAGGTGAATGAAGAAAAGGAGATCTGGATAACCAAACAATACATTACAAGTGGTGTTTCCAAAAATAGAAAATCAAACCTGACAAATGTTTAATGTGGAAGGCAACAATGGAATCTTTTGTGCCCCTGAGTAATGAAAGAAGTGTTTACAGGCTCGATAACAGAAACCCTAGCACAGTTGTAGAGAGAGAAATAGGGGCTCTAGTGACTGATTGATTGATTGATGGATGGATTGGTGGTTCACCTATTGACCTAGCTTCTTCTTTGGTTTTTGCTTCCGTATGGTATAATATATATTATATTATTATGCTATGAGTAATAATAATAATAATAATAATAATAATATAATATAAAATAATAGTGGAGTATATAATATTGTTGCGAGATAGAGATACAATAAAGGTGATGAAACTGAAATGGGAGGAGCGGCTAGAAAAGAAGGTAATCGTAATTTTTCTTTTTTGGGTAAAGCCCGAGAGAAAAGGAAATTGGGCCTTTCCCAAATTGAGAAAAGTGGGAATAAATGCTCCCAATGGCACGTGAACCCACACTCGTTTAGACGGGCCATTTCTTAAAAGAATGACGCCTGTGTTGGAAGCACAAAGCCCTCTCTGCCATCGTCTATTATCCTCACACGTGTCCCTCCACACCGACAACCATGCTTGGATTGGATGGGATGGAAAAGAGAGCGCAAATGTTCCCATCTAAACAGCAAACAATCTTGTCGGCTCCCACTTGCCAGTTATTTTCGGACAAACAGGGACGATCAACTGCAACTGCAATGCCAAAAATAAACTACTGCTTCCCTATTTTAACCTCTTTTTTATTATTACTTTATTCTTTTTACAATCTCATTAATTTAGTCAAAATAAAACCTCATTTAATCTATATTAAATTTTGAGAAAATTATAATACCTAAAATATTGAGAATTGATTAAGGCAAAGAAAGGGGAAAAAAGTAGTTCCCTTTTCATTTGGTGGAAGGAAGGATAAAGAAGATGAAAAAAAGTAGGTTTTGATGGATCTCATTACAATTTTATGTTCACACTGTTTCTCTTTTCATGCCATTATAGCAGTATTATTGTTTACATCACATTTTATTTTTATTTAAGATATTTATATTATTTTATACTTTCTTTTCTTTTCCTTTTTATACAACATTACAATACATTAATAAATAAAAACTGATTTAAAAAGAAAAACATTTTTCAGTATATACTTTAAAAAAAGTCATTAAATATAAATTAATTTAAATAATAATAATAATTACTATAATGAATGATTAAATTAGAAACATTTTAAAAATTAAAAATATTATTAATTTTTATTGTTGATAAATAATTTTTAAGTTGATCTCTAATTAGTTAATAAAATTTTAACTACAAATTATTTAAATTCTAAATTCTAAACTTGGTATAAAAAACTTTGATAACTAACTAGATATCAATTTAAAAATTATTTATCAATAATAGAAATTAATAATTTTTTTAATCTCTAAAATAATATCTAATTTAATCACTATAATAATTAATTATTTATATTTCTAAAATTAGTTTCTATTTAATAATTTTCTTATAATATTTAAAATTAATTTTTAAAAATAAAAATTTAAGTCTTTAAATTATTTTCTTTTGTTATTAAATATACTTATAGAATATGTATTAAATTTGTGTCTAAAATTAGCAATCAAGTTTTCACTACATTAAATTTATATTTTAATTTAATTTAACCTCTACTCTAATGATTTTAGTGAAAAGTTTTTTAGACTTATAGATAAAGAATAATTTCTAAAACATTGGTTCTGGTGATATAAGTGAAATTAAAAAATTATATTTTTTTACCAAATAACTTTAAATAAATATTTTCATTTTCTATTTTTCTATTTTACTGTTTTTAAAACCAAAGATGTTCTAAAAAAATTAAAAAAAAAGTATTTTTTTCCTTCGTTATTATAAAAACTTGGTTTGATCCTTTTATTTTTTAAAAGAATAATTTTATTTTTATAACTTCTAAATTTGAGCCAGTGTTACTCTTTTGCCAAGTTAGAATTTATTTATAAAATAATTAAGTAATAAATGTTTTAAAAACTTATATTTTATAATATATTTTTTTCAATTTTCTTGAAACTTTAGTTTACTAACTATAATGTTAATTTAATCATTAAAGAGGAGTGAGTTAATATTTTAGTTTTAGTCTGTGTGTTTTCAGCTTCTTTCTATATTTCACCTTCAGCTTCTTTTTAATGAGTATACAGATAGGCATATTTTGACATGACAAGATGTGAGAGTAAGAAAAGATGGTTTGAGTAGACTTTTGGCACTGTTTAGCAATTAAAAGAGTGGCCCAATAAGGCCATGAGCAATGCTGTATTAAAGGAGGTGCTTTAGAACACAGAACCCCAGCTTTTCACTACTTCTCCAAATTCACTTTTTCATGCATCTCATAAAAATGTCTATAATCCTTTTGCTTGGTTCAAAAATAATTTCATTGGTATACGATGCTCCAAATTGTACAACAGCAAATTGAGAGAGAGAAAAGCAGTTGATCTGAAATGTTTACAAACTTTATTCCACACCACGTTGATTTGGGTTTTCTAACCAAGCAGCTTAGATTCAAGGGATTTTTATAAATACGAGACAACAATAAACAATTACCACTAACCTCTTACGACAATTCAGGAGTGTATGTAAATTATCCACCATACATTTTATAGATGCAACTAATCTCTACATTTTCATCCTTTTTTTTTCTCCCTTTTGTTAAATGATGTCACAGAAGGGAGAGTGTGAAAAAGAAATTAAATAAAAATAAATAAATTTTCCTATACTACCGTTTTTTAGTCTTGGGAGAAGTGTCGGTGCCTGTCATTCAACAAAATCCTATAGGAAAAATACATTTATTTTCTATTGCAACTTTTTAAAGTATCACCTCCATTTCAAATGTATTTCTTTTTAAACAACATTCAAGCATATTGGTTTTAAACAACATCTTCTAACCAATACTATGTTTTTAAACTAGTCAGATTGATTTTAAACAACATTGTCTAACTTAAGATTATGTTTTTCAACTAGAAACAGTAGTTTTAAGTTCAATTAATTTTTATTTTATTTTACATGTTCTCTAACATTTATGCATTTGATTTTTCTTTTTGTATTTCTCAATATTAAATATTATTTTATCGTTTAAAAAATAATTTTCATTATTTTAATTATTATAGTAATATGAAAAGAAGATAATAAAATTATTATATTAAATATTTTTTATTTTTAAAATTATTTTCGTTATTATTAGTAAGAGTTTAAAATGTAAGGATCGAGAAAAAAATAGTCTTAGAGTAGAAATGATACAATTAAAATGGTATTTGAATATTTTATTATTAAAAGGGAAAAATTATATAAATAGAAATTTAGTTATTCATATTTCATTTTAAAAGAATCACCATCTTTCTTTTTCCTTTCCTCACACTTTTATCTAAGATTCTGACCTCCTTGGTCATCAGTTTGACAATCGGAGTCCACCACTATACTCTTGGCAGCAAAATCTACAAGATTGTCCGATCAGAATCTTTGATAGGGTAAGCTCATTTTTGTTCCCTTTTTCCTTTCTTCTCCCTTCTCTTTAAGATTCTAACCTCCTCGCTCATCAGTTTGATGATCGGAGTCTGCCATTGGACTCCTGGCAGTGAACTCTATGAGATTGCCCGATCAAAATCTTAGATAGAGTAAGTTCATTCTTGGCTTATTTTCCTTTGAGATAGTTTTGATCTGGTTAGAGTTGTCTTTTAGTTTAAGTTTGCATGTGAGGTTTTTATCTTCAGAATTAGTCTATGTTAGATCAGAGTCCTAGTGATATAGTTAGATTTGTAATAAAGACTTTGTGGTGCAGGTTAGGTTATCCTTAAGCTATTGGTGGGTTGGAGCTCTTAGTGAGCATCTGCTTAAGGCCAGATAAGGGAAGCTAGTTTTATTTTTATAGAACCCTAGGTTAGAAAATCTGGACGTGGGGGTGACTTGCAAGATTGAATAGTAAAGTAATATATTAATTGAAATGGTTAATTCTGAATATTTTATATTGATTTTAAGGTGAATAAGTTGTTGAAAGTGTTTGTGTTTGAAAATTTAAAATGTTTGAATGATAATATAAATGAGTTGAACTGTGTTTTAATATTTTGTTGAATTACTTAAATGAGATGTTTGATGAGAAGTGGTTGTTTGATTTTAGATGATGATTGATTTACAAAACATATATTTGGAACTTAGTTATGTGTTTAAGTGAATTTTTAGATATAATTGAATTGTTTAGAAAAGTTTAAAATATTTATATGATTAGTCAATGAATTGTTGTGTGATTTGGAAATTCTAAACTTTGGTATGATTTGATTGTGTGATTTGGATATTGTGAGAGTCAGAATATGAATTTTAATCAAGACATAGTATCTTCAGGAAAGAAAATATCGTGTTAAGATTGTTTAGGATGTGCATTGACTAGGGATTCGTCTAGAAGGACATAACCTTACTCTCCTGAGATAATGGAATCATATAGATGAAGTTATTCAGGTAGTGAAAGTCGAAGGAGGTTCATATGAATGAGTAAGTTGTTTGAAAGATAACTAATTTGACCTGTTATATGAATTAACCCTGGCATATTAGGAGAGAGATGATATTGAGATTATTTATGCGCATAACTGTGTGGATTTCACAGTGAGATAGTATGACAGATGCAGATTTTTGAGTCTAAGTCAACGCACGCGAGTCTTCCGGAAGTAGAGTCAAGTATTTGTGTTGTGAGTCAGTAGATGACTGACATAAGAAAGATGAATATTGAAATTGTTGATAGACATGGTTAATTGAAATGTTTGAGAAATCGTATGAGAATTTATGAATTTTGTGTATCAATTTGAAATTTAAATTATATAGAAAATTTTGTTATTGCTAGCTTATCCTGTTATTTGTTTGTGTTTGTTTATTTATTTGTGATGATCGTGTTGTACACGGGAGCATATGAGATTACACGTAATAGAGCTTCTAAGTGAGTAGCTGGAGGATGTGATATTTTTAATTTAAATACTCTGTTTGTTTTTTAAACTTTTGATGCATATATTAAAATCCCTATGAGGAGAGATATATTTTTTTTAAATACAATTATGAGATAGTTATATATATTCATATGTTAAGTAGACAGTGTTTGTTTTACTTTTATTTTATATAGGTAAAAATTAGGGATATTACATAAAAACTATTCAAACTTAATTTATAATACCATATAACCCTTTTAGTTTTCCATTAAATATGACACATAAAAGCATTCAAAAATAAACTAACCCTTTTAAAATGTCTTCCGGAACATAACTAAACATTAGTTTCTGAATAAATTATTGTATACCCATCATGTGAAGGCACCTTTGAAGATTAATAAAGAAGATATTGTAATTTGTCCGTACTGGTTATTTCCTTCTTTGGAAGCCCTCGATTGTAACCAAAAGTAACAACACTCTTGAATCTAAAGCATTCACGGTCTCTTTCTTATTTTTATAGTGTAGATCTATTTATAAATTTATAAACACTTAATATTTACTAATTTTAAAGGTAATGGATCTTGAGTGTAGGGTTACATTTTCACATTACTCTAGTGGGAATTATTATATTAAGGTAGATGCATTTTTGGGAAAAAGTCAATTTGTTCCAACATTTCAAATCATAGATGATTCATAATTGTTATAGCTTAAGATCCAATTTACCTATTTCAACTCACCCACCACCTTCATCGGATTCCAATTAGTTTATCTAGAACGTGAGTTAAAAAATCTTAATAATACATTTTTTTTTATAAAATCGCTCAAGTCAACGTCTTCATAAGAGTTTATGAGAAAAGCTTCCAAATTTGTTTATATGTACAATAATAATTTAAAGTCTATTTATAGAAAAAAAATACAATTTAGATTTGAAGTTGTTACACTAATTTTTACCTAATTAATATATTATTCTGTAATCATTTAAATATTCTTCTTAGTTACTTATCGTTAATTATAAAATAATTCTATAATAATAAATACTTTTTTTAAATTGACCAATAGGGAGTTTGAACGGTAATAAACCGTTCACTTAGGTCGGTGCATAAGCCCAAAACCAAATGTTAAGCCCATTTTTTGTTAAGGAATTTTTAAGCCACTTTCTTCCAATAGCTCTAGGCAACTTCTTACTGCACCCCATTATTTTCAGAGAAGACTGTTTTGCCTCTTTTAAAAAATATTTTCAGATTGTTCATGTTTTATGAATTTCGGATTTATCAATCCATAAATAAATAAATAAATGTTCTGAAAAATATGTTTTAGAATGATTTTTTGTCTCCCCGATTTTTTATTCTGAAAATACCCTTTGTTTATGGAACTACTATTTCAGAAACATCTAAAATTATAAAGGATAATTTTAGTATTTTTCAAGAATGTAGGGGTGTAGGAAGAAAAATGTAGAGGTGCGGGAAGAAACATTCATAGCTCTAGGATCTTATTCACTTGGGCCAAGTACTTCTCTGGCTTTCGCATTTGGGGCCGGGTGAGTCAGCTTCCTTGTCCATCTCTTTAAGGCTGACGCATTCTGCACCTCATAGTTTGAAGGTGCACCACCGTGGAGTGGTGAAAAGATAAAAGCACCATGCTTAAGATTTATAAAATATATTTTGAAACGTATTTCTATAAATACATTTTGAATTTTAATCTAAAACGCATTAATATATTATGAATTGTGTATTTTATAATATATTTTTAAAATTTTATATTTTGAATTGTTTAATCTAGATATATTTTTATATTATACATTTTAAAATGTAAATTTTTATTTTGAAATGTATAATTCAAAATTATAAAATAAAAAAGATTGATGTTTAATATTTAAAATTATACAATCTAGAACTGAAAATAAACATCCTATATTCAAAGGGTATATTCGAAAATATAAAATGTATGAAATTGCAGGTTGAAATGGGGTTGCAGATTGTGTTAGCCTCTATTTCAAGTTAAACGTACTGGGTTTGAGCTGATTCTTCCTACACCTAATTAAATTGGACTTGCACCCAATTGCATTTGTGAAAATATCGAATTACTCTTAATAAAAATGAAATTAGGATTTAGTGATTTTTGCACCCAATCACACACCCAAGTTTGTTTCTGCCATTCTCACACTCAACATTATCTTTCGCACGAGCGTTCGCATCCTCGCATTTTGGTTGATATTTCTTCGGCAGTATAGTGTTAAGTGGAAGGACTCATTGAACAAAGACGAAACTAGGAGTGCGAAGGGCGTCCATTGTTGCGCGAAGATTTGAGGGCATCATCTACATCAACACACCCTACAAGTTTTTCCAAAATAAACATGAAAGGGTACAATTGGGTTTTAGAATGTTCTTCGGGTAGAAATTGTCCTTGATTTGTGGTTCATATGGACCGGATAGATTGAACTTCCCCTTATGGAGGAAACTAAAGCCATATTGTTAAATTGTACAAAATTATTCCCCTTAATGAGGTGATTTTGAGTTTTAGCTTTGGATATGTGATTGCATTATTTGAAGGTGTTTTTTTATTATTTATGATAATCTTACACTGTTTAAACAGAATTATTTTGTGGTATCTTTTACTTGTAAGATTTTTATACATTTTATATGTATACTTTTATAAAATATAGTTTTATGAATTTTTGTAAGTCCATATAAAATCATGAAAACTTTACTAGAACATTTTCCTCTAAAAATAAGTAAAAACAAATGGAAAGAAGAAATGGGTTATTTTTTCCTTTCATTTCACTCTTATTATCAAATTTCATACTTATGCGTTATATTTATCTTTCTTTTTTTCTCAAATCAAACTTCCTCAAAATCCACCTACTTCTATTATATTACTTTTTTTTTCTTTTTTCTATTCCTTTTATAATATTTTCCCCCTCGTGCCAAACATACCCTTCATAAGTCATGAAAATAAAGAGAAAATTCAAACTTTGTAGATTGAGTGGAAAGAATGTTAACAAATATTTTGCACCGATATTTAGTTTAAGAAACTATCATTTTTTAATTTTACTTATAATTAATATTATTTTATTCTTACTTTATTTATTCTAAAGTTTATATGAAAAAAAAGCAGGTAAAAGTAAAATGATTTTTTTCAGTTAAGAATAATATAAAAAATAATTTATCACATTAAACACCACCAAAAGTTTTCATGAATGAATCATCATATGAAATTCAATATTTTAAAAATCAGTTGTTGCAATACTCATAGTAAACACCTTAATGTTCTTAATTGAGAAACTAATGAAAGATTATTATACTAATATTACCTATAAGTTGTTTATGATTTCATTGATTCACATAATTTTTTATTTTCTTTTAAAAATAGATTTTACTAATGAGAGAATGTATAGAATAGAGTTTAATAAATATTGTGAGAATAAATTTTGATATCATAATTAAAAGGTGAGTTTAAATCCAACTTATCATTATCATTATCATTATAAAATTCGAATGTAAATGAAATTTATTCTTACTTAGGATTTAGAGTTTAGTTATATTTTTTTGTCATATATAAGATTTTTTAACAAAATAACAACAAATATACTCATTAACTCCAACATATATACGATTTGTTTAACTTAATAACAATGGTTAAATAAACTTACTAACTGAGTATTTCGGCTCAATTCCCTATCTAGCACCATTTACATCTTTATTTCCCTATCTAGCACCCTTTTGTTTTTATTTCCCTATCTAACACTCTTTTATTTTTTATTTCCCTATCTAGCACCATTTTAAAAATAAATAAATAAATAATAAATTATTATTTTTTTAATAATTTTAATTTTGAATGCATTAAAAAATAAATATTTTTAATGTTTAAAATAATTAGAAATATAATTAATGAATAAATAAATGAGTTTTTACAAAATAAAAATAAAAAAGTAATAAATTAAAAATATTTAGTTTAAAATTATTTTTTTTTACAAATGTTACACTTATTTTATTGTTGTTGTTTTTATTTTCTAGACTTATTTATTTTTGCATTTTTTTCTTCTCATTTTTAAGCATTAAGTGTAACATTTGTATTAGTTTTTTTTTAGAATTTTGCATTTAGGTAAACACTTCAATATTATTTATGTGTCCACTATTAATTAATACTAATTGACTTTAGTTTTTTTATAAATATGTCCTGTATTTTTTAGTTGAAATTAACATGATTACATCATCAATAATAATCAAAATAAATAGTAATTTATGTTTATAGATTCAACTTTTATGTTGTTGTAAAGTTTAATTTTTTATTTTCTTCATTTAAAAAATAATAATTTTAAACTAAACATTTTTAATTTATTACTTTTTTTATTTTTATTTTGTAAAAACTCATTTATTTATTCATTAATTATATTTCTAATTATTTTAAACATTAAAAATATTTATTTTTTAATGCATTCAGTGTAGCATTTGCATTAGTTTTTTTTTTAGACTTTTGCATTTAGGGTAGACACTTCAATATTATTTATGTGTTCACTATTAATTAATACTAATTGACTTTGGTTTTTTGTATAATTATGTCCTGTATTTTTTACTTGAAATTAACATGATTATATCATCAATTATATCATCAATAATAATAAAAATAAATACTAATTTATGTTTATAGATTCAAATTTTATGTTGTTGTATAGTTTAATTTTTTATTTTCTTCATTTTAAAAAAAATTAAACTAAACATTTTTAATTTATTACTTTTTTTTTATTTTGTAAAAACTCATTTATTTATTCATTAATTATATTTCTAATTATTTTAAACATTAAAAATATTTATTTTTTAATGCATTCAAAATTAAAATTATTAAAAAAAATAATAATTTATTATTTATTTATTTATTTTTAAAATGGTGCTAGATAGGGAAATAAAAAATAAAAGAGTGTTAGATAGGGAAATAAAAACAAAAGGGTGCTAGATAGGGAAATAAAAACAAAAGGGTGCTAGATAGAGAAATAAAGATGTAAATGGTGCTAGATAGGGAATTGAGCCGAGTATTTCAATGAAGTATTTTTTTTTTAAAATTATGGTTCCAAATAGTAACAAGGGCATGGAAAATTAGGTACAAAAATAAATAAAAAGAAGATGATGAAAAATTGAAAAGCATAGCTCCACCAGAAAGTGAGACGAAACACCGACAGTTCAACCATCTTAAAACTATCAAACTACATATCATTATCTTCTTTAATTAGTGGTGTGCACTGCAACATCCTCTGCGGTTAAGATTTCATTTCTTTTTTGTACATTTTGTTGAGTATATTCGTTGGAACTGGAACTATTGGTGGGTGCCCAAGTTTAAAATATTTTTATATTATCTCTGTATTTCGTTTTGGTGCAACTAACGATCAATCAATAAATTAAGTGATCACCAAGTTTGTCCTCAATTAATTCATAGCTCACCCATAATAAACATGCTTCATGCTAAACCTAATCTCCAGAGTTTATTCATTAATCTCTTTCCAACCACAATTGTCTACATTTAAATCTCCCCCACTTCATAATTGGTAATAGTTAATAACTATAACCTAAAAATACTGTACTATACCAACTTTTCCTTCATTTTTGTAGCCATCTAGTCTCACATATATGCTCGTTAAATAGGTTAACTATATATAAATTAAGTTCTCATAAAATGCATGCATTAGTTAAAAAAAGGGTTTAGATCGTCAAAATATTTTTATTTGATTTATATTAAACCAAATTCACCCACTTCTCAATTGATAGAAAACTAGTTACGGCTTACTCAAAAAAGAAATATCACACCACATCAACAAACTGCTTGCCAAACATTTCTATCTAAATTTTTTACAAATTTAGCCGTATGGAAATAAACATTTATTCCATTAAAAATTTCATGTTGATTAAAAATTTAATTAAATTATAATATATAAATAGAATGTAATCATTTATAATTTGGTTTTATGAGACTTTATTAAAAATAAACTTATTTATTAAAATGATATTTAAAAAGTCTTTTTTTTTATTAAAAAAAAGTGTATTGGAAATCTGTTAGTGATATCATAAAATCATAAGAATAATACATGAACATGTGAATACTATAATATTCGATATATCATATTTGCATTATGTGATTATTTATTTAAAATTCTTATATATGTATATATATTATTAACTATTAAATTTAAATCCTAATATAGTATCTAGTTAAAATATCTCACAATATAATATAATTATGTATTTTTTACTTTATAATTCCGAACTATAAAGAATGTCAATGTTTTTTTTTTTGAAAAATCTTAAGAGAGTAGGAGCTCATGATATATTCAAATTTGAAACACTCTTACAATTTACTGTTAGATTTTATAAACTTGAGGAATTATAAAGTTAAATTTAAGAGTAACTATATTAAATGGTATGTTTTAAATGTTGTATTTATGTTTGAAAGATTTAATAATGATTTTTCATTTCACTAGTATAAATTTATTTATTACTGATTATTGATTTTATGCATAGTTTATATTAATACATGTATAAATATATGTATCTATGACTAAAATTATTATTATTATTATTATTCATACAGATATTCTACTAGATAGGATAATATATTTTTTCAAATGCAAGTACTATAATATTGTACCGAAACATTATCAGTTGTCATCATGTCATGATTAGCTTCTTATTATATAAAAACAAATATTTAAGCAATCAATAGAAAAATTATATTAAATACTAACAATTTAACATTAAAAAAAGTTATGCATGTACGTTTATTCCCGTGTGATACATAACTTTAACATGGTACGGAATCATATTATATATGCTTCGAATTACGCGTGTTTGACATGAATAAGTGACTAAGGTTGATAACCAACCAGTTACATTTGGATTGTTTAATTTTAGTATATAATAAATAATAATTTTAAATACTAAAATAATACTATATTTACTTTAGATCTGATATGTTAATTATAGAAAAAAGGTAAGCAATTAATTATAATTGCATAAATTTTAAAATAGAATACTAAATAACAATTACATAAATAATTAATTATAAAAGGATTAAGCAATTATATATAAATTAAATTTTATGATAACTACAATATTTTTATATTTTGTTTTGTCCAACTCTTTCCTAGTTATTTCTTAAAGTGCAAGTCACTTACATGTAAAAAAAACATTTTGAATGATGAAATGTTGTTAATGAATTAAATTGGAGAATTCAGTTGAAATTAAATTTGCTACGATTATATATGCATATATAAACTTAGAGCATGATTATGATTGGTTGTTAAATCTTTACATTTGCTTAATAATTTTAAAATAATTTTGTGAGACTTTGTTGATCAAGTTTATTGGAGGATATTTGTGAAATGTGAAATACTATATTATATTTTTTACTTGTACTGATTCAAAAGATTTTATATCAAACAAAATTATTACAGTAAATGAAGATGAATATTCCTTGTCTGATGTGATGCTTTAATGTAGCGTACGTAATCGCACGTAATCGTAATGAAGAAAGAGAGGTTTTGATGAACCCTAATTGTAGAGAAAAATAAATATAACAAAAAAAATTTTATTCACTTGTATATTAGAGAGTAAAATACATGGTGTATATATAAGAAAAAGATTAAGACCTAGCTGAAACAGAAAAGGAAAGTTGGGTCAAACAAACAAAGCCCAATAATTTAAAATAGAAAATTAAATATATTAACACCCCCTCAAGCTGGGGAGTAGATATTTGTCAGGCTCAGCTTGGATTTGAGAGTAGAGAATTGTGCGAAAGCAAGGGGCTTGGTGAATATGTCAGCAACTTGCATTGCAGAAGTAATGGGTAGTAGTTTGAGGAGACCAGAGTTAAGTTTTTCACGAACTAGGTGGCAATCAATTTCGATATACTTGGTTTGTTCATGAAAAACTTGATTGGAAGCTATTTGAAGGGCAGATTTGTTGTCACAGTACAGGGTTGCAAGCTGGGAGAGAGGAAGATGTAAATCCTGAAGGAGGTAAGACAACCATTGTAACTCACATGTGGTGGTGGCAAGGGCTCTATACTCGGCTTCAGAGGAGCTGCGGGAGATAGTTGACTGCTTCTTTGATTTCCATGATATTAGGGAGTCTCCTAAGTAGATGGAATATCCAGTGACAGATTTGCGTGTGGTAGGACATGTTGCCCAGTCAGAGTCACTAAAACCACAAAGGTGAAGTGAACTAGTGTGAGAAAAATATAGTCTTTCACCAGGGTGCCCTTGAGGTAACGCAAAAGACGTGAGACAGCTTGTTGATGATGAGTTGTGGGTGCAGATATGAATTGGCTTAAATTGTGGACAGCGAAGGCGATGCCTGGTCGCGTGTTGGTTAAGTAAATTAGACGTCCAAGGAGTCTTCTATATTGAGAAGTGGCATAGCATCGAGAGGTGAGCCTTGGTCGGGAGAGAGACGGGAGGTGTGAGTCATAGGAGTGGCCACAGGTGCAGAGTCAAGCATGCCAGTTTCTTGAAGGAGATCAAGAGTATACTTGCGTTGACTTAAATGAAGACCAGTACTGTTGTGAGCAATTTCCAGTCCCAAAAAGTAAGTGAGATTATCTAAATTTTTTATCTTGAAGTGATGGTGAAGGGATGCAGTAATTGTATTGATTTCCTTCGTGTCATCACCAGTTAAAAGCAAGTCATCAACATAAACAAGAATAACAGTGAGTTTATCATTATTATATTTAAGAAAAAGAGAGTGATCAGCAACACAAATAGAGTAATTATTTGATAAAAGAAAAGTAGAAAGTTTGGCGTACCATTGGCGACCAGCTTGACGAAGGCCATACAAAGACCGTTGAAGCTTGCAAACATGCTGGGGAGAAGGAAGGGAGAGGCCAGGTGGAGGGGTCATGTATATCTCTTCATGGAGATCACCATGAAGAAATGCATTATTGACATCAAGTTGTTTTAAAATCCAATTTTTGGTAGTGGCAATAGCAAGCAGAAGGCGGAGGGTAGTAAGTTTAGCAACAGGTGCAAAAGTGTCTAAGAAATCAAGTCCTTTAAGTTGGGTAAACCCTTTGGCAACAACTCTAGCTTTGTGGCGCTCAACAGTGCCATCAGAATGGTATTTGATTTTATATACCCATTTACAACCAATAGTTTTCTTTCCTGGAGGGAGAGGGGTAAGTTGCCAAGTATTGTTAGCAGCAAGAGCTTGAAGCTCATCTTGCATGGCAGATTGCCAAGAAGCATGTTTGGAGGCTTCGTTATATGTCCGAGGTTCAGGATGAGAATTGATAGAGGAAATAACATTTCTAAAATTGGAAGATAAGGAATTGTAAGACAAGTAATTATGAATAGGATATCTACTACTTACAGTGTTGGTTGCAGTGTGGAAATCTGCAAGATAGGCAGGTTGTCGGTGAGGACGAGCTGATCTTCTTGGAAATTGGGGTGAGATGCTTCCTGGAGATGCAGGCGGTGATAATTCTGATGGAGGTGCAATGTTGGATGCAGGAGCAGAGACACTATTTATTGGAAGATCATAGGATAATGAGGCTGATGGAGGAACAGTATTGGGTGCAGGAGTAGAGGCACATGGCTCGACAGGAGGTGTAGTATCAGAAAAAAAAATCAAAAGCAGAATTATATGCATTAAAAATAGGGAGAGATAAAGTGTTAGGGTCCTTAGGCAAGCCACTGTCTAATTTATATGGAAAGTGGTTTTCATGAAAGATTACATGTCTTGATATCTCTATGCTATGAAAATTTAAATTTAAGATAATATAACCTTTTGTATTTTGCGGGAAGCCAAGAAAAATACCTTTGATAGATCTATCATCTAATTTTTTCCTATGTGCAGTAATGGTACTAGCATAACAGAGACAACCAAACACTTTTAGAAAGGAAATGTCATATGGTTTTCCAAACAACTTTTCATGAGGAGTGATGTTATCAAGTAATGGAGTAGGAATAGCATTTATTAAGAAAACAACATGATTTACAGCAAATTCCCAAAAAATAGGAGGAAGATTTGCTTGAAAAAGTAAAGCCCGGGTTACATTTAGTATGTGTTGTGGTGTTTCAACACAAGATTTTTTATGTATAATTCCCTTTGAAGCATAAAAATTTGACATAACAAACTCAACACCATTGTTAGTACGAATCGTTTTGATATTAGTTTTGAAATGATTTTGAACGAAAACAGTGAAGTTAATGATGTGTTGACGCACTTCAGATTTGTTATGCAGCAGAATAACCCAAGTATAACGCGAGTAATCATCAACAATAGTCAAGAAATAACGAAAGCCTTGCATAGAAATTATGGAACATGGTCCCCAAATATCAAAGTGTACAAGATCAAAAATAGCAGAGGTAACAGTATTACTTAAAGTGAAAGGAAGTTTTCTCTGTTTTGCACGACTACAAGTGTCACATACATGATGAGTATCAACAGTAATAAAAGAGTATTGTTTGCTTAAGACATGTAATCTTTCATGTGAAGGGTGTCCTAGTCTATAATGCCATAGTGTTTTGTCTGTGATATTACAATTAATAAAAGGAGCAAAACAATGCGGTTTAGAATGACTAGAAGCAGGCAAGGTAGTGACAAGGTACAAGCCAGCGGTGGCTTTAACTGTACCAATCCTCTCTTGAGTGAGATTGTCTTGTATAATGCAGTGGGTTGAAATGAAAGTTAAAGTGCATTTAAGAAGTTGGTGTGTGAGTTTAGAAACAGATATTAAGTTTAATTGAAAATGAGGCACGTATAACACATCAGACAAATAAAACTGATCAGAAAAACATACTAAACCAGAATATGTGGCATAAACAGTTTGGCCATTTGGAAGACTAATTAAGACAGGTTTAATTTTAGTATAAGTAGTAAAAACGTTCAAATTGTGACAAACATGATTAGTGGCACCAGAATCAATAATCCAAGATTCTTTTATAGAAGATAGTGAAGAGAGAAACTTACCTGTTGAAGAATGCTCAGTATTGGGGATTTCATCCGTAGAGATGGTGCCGACTTGATTAATTTGAGTGTGAGGGGCAAGATCCTCAAGGTTTTGCTGGCGCAAAATGTTGGTAAGGAATTGACACTGTTGTGATGTAAGTTGAATCCCCTTTACATTCTGTTCTTTAGGAAAAAGCTCAGAAAAAGTGTCAGTAGTAATCATATTATTGGCTTGGGATGTCCAATTGGTGAATTTGTAGCCAGGAGGGAACCCATGCTTTTTATAACAGGTGTCAACAGTGTGGCCAAGACGATTACAAAAAGTGCAGACTTTTCTAGTAAAAGAAAACTTTGAGGTTTTAACATTACCAGAAGGAAAACCCACTTTGCGAAAACAAACAGCCTCAGTATGACCATATTTACCACAAAAATTGCATGTAATAGTGTGACTACTATTAAGACTATGAAGACTAGGGTTTTCATTAAACATTGTCGAAAAGATTTTTAAAACCAATCAAGATTTTGAAAGAGAACAGAAAAAAAATAAAAAATAACCAAGAACAGCAAAGAGGGAAATAAAAATCAGAGAGAAGCGCAGCAGAACTCTTCATTCGAAGAGCTCTGATACCATATTACAGTAAATGAAGATGAATATTCCTTGTCTGATGTGATGCTTTAATGTAGCGTACGTAATCGCACGTAATCGTAATGAAGAAAGAGAGGTTTTGATGAACCCTAATTGTAGAGAAAAATAAATATAACAAAAAAACTTTTATTCACTTGTATATTAGAGAGTAAAATACATGGTGTATATATAAGAAAAAGATTAAGACCTAGCTGAAACAGAAAAGGAAAGTTGGGTCAAACAAACAAAGCCCAATAATTTAAAATAGAAAATTAAATATATTAACAAAAATTTTATAAAAAAATTATATAAGAAGATGGTAAAAAAAAAAAGTAGATGTTTTTATTGATTGTGTATTTACATAATTCATAATTATAAGTTAATTATGTAGGGATTCACTAATCATGAGATCCTATAATTGCGTACAATAATATACAATAATTGCATAATGGGTTTGGGTTTGTTACTATACATAATGTCGTTAGATTGTCACGTAAAAGTTGAGATGACAAGTTACATGGCACCTCCTGCAACAGATATCATACCAAACTATCTCCAATTCTACTTCCGCAGATGATTTTGACACGTTTGTTTGTTTTGTTGACTTCAATGAGATAATAGAAAAACCAAGCAAAATGCAATAGCTGGATACTGATCTCCGAGTTGTCTGACAAACTCCCCAATCTGAGTCGCAATAAGCTGTCAATGTCAGATTGTTATCAGATGCAATAGCAATCCTTGTCTCGATGATTCTTTGATGTACTCTAGGACTCGAATTGCGGCATCCCAATGAGGTTTTTGTGGAGTCTGTATATATTGACTTAGGGTCCGAACCGAAAATACTATGTCAGGTCAGGCCGAGTAACCGTGAGTATATCAGTTGTCCCACAAGTCGCCTGTATTTGACTGGATCCTTTAATAACTTTCCATTTGAAATCCTGCAAATTTAATCCCATGAGAAAATGTTGAAAACCATGTTTGAGATGCCTGTTTGAGACCAGAAAGGATTTGTTGAGTCAACATACAATGTTCTCCCCTATCGATGATGTTCGGGTGGCAAGTACATGTAAATAATTTTGTGCAATTTGCCATGTAAGAAGGCATTTTTCACCTCTAGCTTGTGAATAAACCAATCTGAGTGTACCCTTTTGTGACAAGGTGCACCTTATATCTGTTGATTGTCATCTGAGTTGTACTTTATTTTATAGACCCATTGCATCTGATGGATTTCTGCCCGACGGGTAACAGTGTCAAGGTCAGGTTTGATTTAGCTACAAGACGGAAAGCTCTTTGTCCATCGCTTTTTGTCAATTTGGATCAAGGATAGCTTGAGCATAAGTGTGAGGTTCTTTGGTGACTGTGATGTTAGCAAGATATGCACTATGTGTAGAAGAAAATCGAATCGTGAATTAGAAAGAAAATGATGCATAGGATATCTGGTTCCATTCAACCGATCTTGGACAGTGGTTGAATGATTGGCTTGGGATCCGGTTATGTAGTCTTGAAGTCAGGAATGTGGGGTTGATGTGCGTCTGGATCGTCGAACAGGAAGGTCGATTAGAGAAGATTCGGTAATGGTGCCAGACTTCCTGACGTGGAAGAAAAAGATTACTGGTACAGGTACATTTTCTACTATGTTGGTGGATTGAAAAGGTATTTTTTGAGACAAACTAAACTTTATATACTTCTTTAGGGGTTGCTTACTTTTTTTTAGGTTCAAAATAATTATTCTAAGTAAATCATGATAAACTTATTTGAAGCTATTTCGATTTTTTTTTTTGTTTTGTTGTTTTGGTTTAATTGAATATAATCCTGACAACTGAGGCCATGATAATATTTTTTTTTTAATGGTGGAGATTGATGTAAGCAAAGACTTTGTGATTTTTTTTAAGGATATATATATATATATTTATTTTATTTATTCTTTGCTATAAAAAAATAAACTTAATATTTAATTTTGAAAATTTATTAGTAATGATTGAATGATAAATGTAGATGGACTAAAATTAAGTGTACATTAAGTTATAATTCTTTTAAAATATGATTATATATTAGTCTTTATTTTTAATAACTTATCCTTTTTATGTATAAAATCCTATTGTAATTGGATTTGGTACATGAGTAAATATTTTAAAAGAGAATAAAACTGGTATTTTGTTATAGATGTTTATTTTGTTTTTGAAATATTCTTGAAACGATAAGCCCTTAGCTATAATAGTTTATGAATGAAATTTCTGACTAAATTAGGATGTTATTATAAATCAATCTATTTTTTAAAAAAAGTTATATTTACAAAATCGGGTGGTGATATCAATATTGTGATGACCTAAAGGAATTATTATCACAAGTGAAATTAAGGCCACGTCTGCGTAACTGTAGAATCCACCCGTTTTATACATTAAGAAAAAAAATAAAGATGAAGGAAAAAAAAAAATTGAAATAGAAACAGTGAATAGAGAGGAAATTTTTTCAGAAATATACCTTTTTTAAATTATAAAAATACATCTCTTCCAACTTATTTATCAAATTAGACTATTTTACTAGAGGGACTTTTTACAGGTAAACCTGATGAAATTCCGACATTTGATAAACCTGATGAAATTCCGACATTTGACATAAAAACATGTAATTTTATAGTAGATTTATATGTTTTTTTATATATTATTTAATTAAGAATAAATAGCATATATTGATAATATAAGTTTTATGGAGAGAAATATAAAAATGATTTTTCATAAAATAATATTATTTTTAAAAATATTGACCTAATTAAACTCTGGTTAGTGATAAAGTGGAGTTATGGTGAGAATTCAGTTCCTCCTCTACTATGGAGCAATCCACACCAAGGTATGTTGCTTTTTCATAAAGAACAACTTAAACCTCAAATAAGGAACAACAAAACACACAACAAACAACTTGAAAAACAATGCAAGTGAACAATTAAGAGTATTTTCAATTCATATTTTACATTATATACTCATTATATTTTATGTTCTTACTAATTTGAGTGTCGAAGTATTTTCTACATGTGGAACCTCCTCATTTTCTTGGAGTTAATTCATGAAGTTTGCATGAATATAATCTGGTGACCATTTCAGAGTTTAATTGACCTTAACTAAATGTTCTAGTTGAGAGACATCCCTCTTAGTTAGAACATTTTATTTTTTTATGATAACTAAAACTTGTATCTAGAAACCAATTTCTTTTGCAAGAATGAAATGCAATTCTTAATATGAAATAACTATTTGAGAGATTATATAGAAGATGGTTGAGAGAATCTAACAAGTAAAATGTGATGACTTTGTTGTGGGAGATCAAAGGAGTTTGTGCATTAAAATTACTCACGTTTCATTTGAAAGTTCCCATGAAGAAAAACTCTAATTTAGTAAATAAAGTGAAAACATATTTATTTTTGTAATTTAAAAAAATTTATTTTAGGGGGGAAAAATCAAGACAAAGATACAACTTGATCGTCTTCTACTCCCTAGTTAGCTTCCACCCTTTTCTTTTTATAGTAATTATATTGATGGCGCATCATATATTGTTCTTCAATTATGAACATTTACATTGTATTTGTATCTCAAGTTGTACTGTAACGAAGGAAATAAATGCGAAGAAATAGTGTTCACTTATGCTAATGAGAAAGGAAATGCGATGAATGCGGATTTGTAACTATTTTCGCTTTTCACCTTCCATTGTTGTTGATATGAAAAGAATGAAAAGCCAAACATGATATTGTTAAGATTATCCTTTTATCCTACCTTTTACAACTTCTACAGCAAATTAAAGTGAACATTTTCATAATCATGACCATAGAGATTTTACATGCAGAAGATGGTGTTGTGTTTACAACAATTTTAGTTAATCTCAAACATAAATTGTATGAATAAAACTACAACAAACAATATATTTGAAAAAGCATGATCTATTATGCCTTTTAAATATGTTGAAGAAAGTTTTTAATGTTATATTACATAATCAATTATGTCATGATTATGATTATGTTAGATAACATAATAAAATATTAATAACATTAAAATAATAATAATAATAATAAATTAAATAATAATATTATTCTTAAATAATAACAATTTTATATAATAATATTAATAAAAATAGTAATAATAGAAATATTAAATAAAAATAATAATAAAAATAAATTTATATGATAATAATGTTATTAATAATAAAATATACAGTAACAATAGTAAAAATATTACATGGAAAATAATAAATAATAATATAAAAAAAATTATATAATAAATAATAATATTAATTATAGAATAATAATAATATATAATAATAATAAATATCATTGTTTATTGTATTTATAACAATACTAAAAATAAATTTATACAATAACAACAATAAATAATAATAATAATAATATTACAATAAGAAAAATGAATTATAAAATAATTAATAAAATTAAAATTTAAAAATTAAAATTTTATTATTTATAATGATAAAGATAATTTTAGTCATTTTATAAATATATTATTTTTAAAATTTTATTATATCATCAAATCAAATACAAACTTTTAAAAAATTTCTATAAATTTTTAATATTTTTCTCTTTATTAAAAGACTCTTGCTTCCAAATTTTTTTCTTTTCTACTCCTTCAAATCCACGTCTAGTTCTAAACACACTCAAGTTCACTATTGAAACTTTATGGTAACATTTTTATTTTACTCCATCTTTCATGCTTAAAACAAGTTAGGATGGACAAATCACATCAAATTTGCGTATTATTATATTTAGTTCTTTCCATATTTAGGGGTTGGTCTTCGCAAATTATAGAAAATTACAGTAAAATCAACAAAATCATAGATACATTTTTCATTCCAAATTTAACTATCTCGTAAAAAAATATTAAAAATAAATAAATAAACATATTATTAAAAAATATTGAAATAAAACATAAAAATAAAATATAAATTTTATATATAATTTTGATAAAATAATAGATAAATAAAAATTAGCATATTTAACCTATAAATAATGATATATAGAAAAATTAAAAAGAATTTACACAAGGTGCAACTCAAGATAAATTTGGTGGAAATATTCCTAAAACTACATATTAGTCCACACTATAGACTGTGAGATGGATATATACATATTGATAAACTTAAGTGTTCAATCATATATATGCATGACTGGTCTTATCGACAAAAGATTTTATTTCAAATTTGATTTTCATCTAACCAACATTCTAATAAAGTTATTAAATAAAACTAGTTTTAAAAATTAAAATTATTAATTATTATATTAATTAAATTGGATACCATCTTATAAATTAAAAAAATTAATAATATCTAAAATAATTTTTAAATTAGTATTTAATCATTAACTATTGACTTTAACTATTAACTATTTTATTTTAATATTTAACCATTAACTATTAATTATTCTATAATTTTTATTAATAATACAAATTATTTTGATATCAATAATTTTATAATTTCTATAATAATATTTAATTTAATTAATAAAATAATTAATTATTTTTTAAAATTTAATTATTATTTAATAACTTTTTAATAAAATATGTGAATTCTGTTGTACTGTTATGTCATATAAAACAAAATTTGGTATTTTATTATATTTTCATTACAATGTTAACTTATTTGATATTTTGTATATCATATTTTTTTTTACTTAAATTAAGATAGTATATCTCTATATTTCTTTAAATAAATAAAAAACATCGGTCTGTTTAGACAAATCTTAAGGAAACACGTATATAATAAGAAAACGAAAAAAAAACTTATCTATTAATTAAAATGAACTATAAATATATTTATTTAATCTGTGTAAGTGTTTTGGAAGAAAAATGTAAATGTAAAAGAAGATTTTTACCCGGGTGTTGTCTGTTGTCTTACGCAAACAATTCCTTTTCATTGTTTTTTCTTCCTGGCGTCTTGGTGTATGCAAACTCCGTTGTTCACGTCTGAGAGAGGGTTATAAAAAGAGCGAGAAGGAGAGATTGGAATTTCCAGGTGTCAGTGCTTCCATCTTAGCTCACCCTCTCTCAGACAATAACATCATTACCATTACCATACATAGAGTGGTCCTCAACACAATAATCTCTGCCTCTCTCTCTCTCTCTCTCTCTGTTTCCCTAATCCCTATTTTAGCCCCCTTCTCTTCCCTTAATCACTCACACCTCCCCGTGCAGACCAGATGCAAGAAGCAGGGTTGGGAATGAATATGTTGAGCGCAGAAGTCTCAGCCGCCGCCGCCGACCACCACCACCGTCAAGTGAAGGCGGAGATAGCCACCCACCCACTTTGCGAACAGCTTCTCGCTGCACACGTCTCATGCCTCCGCGTCGCCACACCCATCGACCAGTTGCCCCTCATCGACGCTCAGTTATCACACTTCAACAATCTCCTCCGCTCTTACGCCTCACACTATTCCCATTCCCATGACCGACAAGAACTCGACAACTTCATGGTACACCTTTTTTTTCACTTCCCACCCCTCCCTACGTGGCTTTTACCTCTGATGTTTTTTACTTGATGATGATTATTTATATATTAATTAGTGCAGACACAATATTTGATCGTGTTATGCGCGTTGAAAGAGCAGCTTCAGCAACATGTGAGGGTGCATGCCGTGGAGGCTGTGATGGCCTGCCGTGATATTGAAAGCACCTTGCAAGCTCTGACAGGTACTCATCACTATCCTCTTCAATTTGATTTATTCGTTTTCCGATTCCGTTGGCTTTAAAGGAGATAGCTTGATTTAGGTATAATAACCGCCAGCATGAGTGGTGTATTAGTTAATTAATTAAAAGGAAATAAAAAATGGTTTGGTATGGTATGATTTGAGAGAAAGGAAAGATGCATTGTGATCTGGGTATTTTACGTTAAGGGGAATGGAAGTGGTTGTGTAGAGAAGTATACGCCAAATAAGAATAGGAATAGAGGTGGGTTAGTTTGGTGGAGGGTGGTAGTCTCGCCCACCGTGCCATTCCCAACAGCCTAACACAACTAAAAACTAATTAAAAACCTTTCATTTAAAGCCTCCAAATAATGTACATTCAAATATCTTTTTTTCTCTAACAATTTACATATTTATTTTTACCCATTTTTTCATTCATATAAAAGCTAGCAAATAATCATTGTTATATATATATATATATATATATATATATTTATTTATTTTATTTTTTGCTATCCATACAAATCATATATTTTTTATTCTATTTATTTTACTTTGATTGCTCATAGTCATTCTTTTTTACTTTTAGTCCAAACTTTCGTATTGAAATCTTAAATACTTTCGAAGTCACTGTCTGATGAAATATGTAAAACGTGTATTACTTGTATTTATTATTACTATCGTTGTTTTTTTATTTATAAATAATAAATATATTACAAATATTCTTCTTCCTGCTTTTAAATTATTCATAACTTCGTAATAGGTATACGTTTAAGAATAGTTACATTGATGTCTCTTATGTTGTGTTTTAATGAATATTTATTAAGTGGTTAAGAATTTAAAATATTTTGTGGTGAAAGATGAGGTTTGTAAAAAAATTAAGGAAAATTTAAATTTCTTAAACTATGGAAATATTCCCACGGCTTATGATAAAATTTCAAATTATAAAAAGAAAAAAAATTAAATTCTTTATTGTGCCTCTTCTTTCTGTCTTTCTTTCTCTCATATTTCTTTATTGTATCGTAATTGTCTCTCATTTTCTCCCTCCCTCCTCTCACTCCTTTTTTTCATCTCTTTCTTTTCCTCATCCATTTTTCCTCTCTATATCAATATTTTTGTGAAAAATGGGTTAATATTTATGTTTTTAATTGCTAAATATTATCTAAAATAAAAAATGAGCTAATATTTATTTTCAAATTTTAATATTACAATTTTTAATTTTTGAAATATATTTAAAAAATAATTTTACATATAATAAAAAACAATTTTCTTATATAAATTAAAAATTTAATGAATATGAATTGATTTACCTAAACTTTACATTAAGAGAATGAAGAAAAATTAAACAAAGAAATAACGTCTGACAAGCATTTCAAATTTTCTAAAATTTTAAAATTAACTTTTAGGTTGTGTGTGATTGTATAGACTTTATATGTGTTTTTAGCATCTACAATATAAGGAAATACAATAATATTTTTTAAAAGAGCTAGTATATCGTAGAGTGTCAATTATTTTGCTCGATAAGTTTTTGTATATAAAAAAGATTAAATACAACTTTCCATTATACTAATTGCCCTTACGGGATTCAGAGTGTCCAATCACTACGTTAATCCATTCTATTCAATGTAATATAAGAGTTTGTGTAAGTTATTGAAATTTCAACACATGTTATACCTTGCAACATGACACTAAGTAATAAGTTACTGCTGTATGTATTCATAAAAATAGAAGAAAAGAATTAAGGACTGAATTTAAGTATATTAATTTTATATTGAAGGTTTTAAACTAATTTTGAAGAACGTCATCCTCAAAGGATCTAACTGTCCACGACAAGTGTAATTTGAAATTTAATAGTGGTAGTTACATAGGAATGTGTGACCAAACATGCTGAAAACTTTGTATTTGATAAGGTGGTAGTTGTAGGGAGAGAATCTTAATAGTGTATGCGCTAGGAAGGATAGAAACGGAAAAGGCAAAAAAAAGGAAGTCAATAATAAGGAAATAAAATATAAGAGAAAATGAGAAGATGATCGAGTCAGAAAATGTAGGAGAGGAATAGAATGAAAATTATTGTCACGCACAAAAAAATATAGATAAAAATAATGCACACATCCCTCATTTTCAATATAATATTATATTTAGAGAGAGAGGTGTGTTACTCACATATCTCATTTTCACTTTAATACAACAACAAATTACACTTATATATATATAAAAAATTTGGAATGATGTAAAGTAATTTGTCATACTTATTCTCTTTTTGAAAACTCATATCGAGTGTATTCCACAAAAGATTAACACCTAACCTATAATAAAAGTATTAAAACTTGTTACACATACTTTTTGTAACAAACTAATGAACAAACCTTCTTTTAATTCTCACTATTATTTGATGTCTTAGTTTATAAGTACTCCTAAGAATACACACTAATAAAGGGTCACAATACCATACACTTGGTATTAAAGACTAGACCACAAAATTATACAAATATTAGCATATAATACACATCAATATATCACTCACCTAAAGTACGTTTCATCACTTTAGTGACACATGATTTAGAGGACAATATTGATTTGGTCTTTTTCTTACTTGAGCATTCACTCGTCGTCCGAGAAACCATCACCATCTTCTATTTCTAAAGCTTCACATTGGCGCTTGAGTGAGGAGACTTGCGATATAATCCACACTAATCCAAAAATATCAAACACACACCTCCTCAACACTTGAGCGACCACATTATTGTTTGAGCAAAGATGTGTAGTGACATAGTCTAACATGTTCCAAAAACACCATGCATCGCCGTCAAACATCAACAATTACACAATCTTTTATCATTTGTTTTAGAGGAGAGAAAATTATTTCGACATCTCTCTCTCAAGCCTTAAGTAATAACTCAAACAAAATTGCATAATAAAATATTAGTGCAAACAAATTTGATTTTTTAAAATACAAATTTAAATAAGTTGTACCATAAAATATACGCTTTAAAAATCAACTTTTTAAAAGCATCTTCAATTTTATAGGTATAAAAAAAAATATATAAAACTAAATTCAAACAAGTCTGGTTAATATTTCTCCCACTGGTAACTTTATTTTAATCTTTTAATTTTTTTAAACTATCTAAATGAAATTCACTAAAAATGATTAATAGGTAATGATTATTTATGTATTATATACGGATACCCATACTCACCCCATCAACAAGTAGTTAAAATATTTATTCTCATTACCTACAAGCATCTATTAAATATATTCCTTTATCATATATTATGAATTTTACCAGTGAATATTCGAGTATATTGATAGACACCTCACATTAACTAGAGATAAAGTCATTTCATAGTATATAAGTGGATACAAACCTTATCTTATAAGTCAGTTTTATAAAGTTGAGTTAGGCTTAAAATCTACTTCTTAATATCACATCATAGTCTTTTAGAGTCTATTCTAAAAGGATTTATTGGGCTTATCATACCACTCTCTATTGAGCCGCTATGAGATCATCCATAATATAAAGTCTTGACGTGAGGGGGTGTGCTGGAGATCCTACATCGACTAGAGGTAAAAACATTTCATAGTATATAATGAGTGCAAACCTCACCTTATAAGTCAATTTTATAAGGTTGATTTAGACTTAAAATTTACTTCTTAATATGGTATTAGAGTCATTTAGATAAAGACACTTCATAGTATGTAAGTGGGTGTAAAATCTCATCTTATAAGTCGGTTGAATTAGGCTTAAAGTCTACTTCTTAACACAAATGAATGTTTTTGTTATCCCTACTATAGAGACACAAGTTTCATAAACAATATTTGGGAAAAATATCAACTAGAACTTATACTATATTTAAAAATACTCCAAAAAAACCAATTAGACTCTAGATATTTTTTATATTCGTACATTTAAACTTTTATAACAATAATTTGATTTTGCAACAATTTTACACATGTATATAATCATATTTCTAGCATATAAATTTATTCAACCACAATACATTTTATCCCTCTAAATTACTATTATAATGATATATATATATATATATATATATATATACACTATAATTAAGTCTCTTTACCTAAACTATTTCTATACACTTTCAAAAACTCAAGCACACTATCAAGACACTCGGAGTTTGAATCTATACATTGACAACACCTCCACTTAATCAAGATCCAAATGAAATTGAAAGAGAAGTTAAATAAAAAAATAGAAAATAATCTTGATCTCTTAATTACTAATAGTATTAATTTTTTTCTTATTTTTTATTTATTTTTATTAATATTATCAATTTTACTTATTTATTATGGATACTAATTTGACTATTTATTAATTATATTTTTTCAGTATTAATTTTATTTTTATTATTCATATTATTTTTATTACATATGAAACGTGCACAATTTTATTATGTTGCTCGAAAAACATTTCATGTGAGTCCCACTTCTTTTCAAACAAAAATTCTCTACATTTCCTTTTCTATGTAACAACAAATATTTTTCCACTTCTATCCTTCTTCCGTCCTCGTGTAGATTCGTTCCCACCACGGTTCCATCCTTCCCAGCATCCTACCAAACATCCTTTAAATTAATAGGTAATTAATGAAGTTTGTTTAATATAAAGATAGAAATAAAGAAAATGATGTGAAATTGTATAGTTGTTTGTTAATTTGATTCCGCTTTCATATTATTGTACTCATAATAATACTTATTTATAGTCTGAGTTATAATCTTTTGTTATATTAAGACTCTTCTAAAGACTTGTGCAATGTGTGGTGTTTACTACCAAACCATTTGGATCTAGTCCTTTAGTATTGATATTAGTTACACATCAATATTAATGATGATATACAAGTAAATATGTGCTGAAATCTAGTTAATAAAACAAAAAATGAAACACCTTTTCTCCCTCCAAACTTATCAGATTCACTATTTGTAATTCAGGAGTGAGCTTGGGAGAAGGTTCAGGTGCAACAATGTCAGATGACGAAGAGGATTTTCAAATGGATGGGTCTTTAGATCAGTCTAGCGCTGACGGGCATGACATGATGGGATTTGGTCCATTGCTTCCAACAGAATCTGAAAGGTCCCTCATGGAAAGAGTTCGTCAGGAGCTTAAGATTGAGCTCAAGCAGGTCATTCTTAGAACTCAATAAACAATGTGCATGCTATTCGTGCAACTGTGTCATTCTCAATTTCTTTTTTCCTCCTTAAATGGGTTTGAATCACAAACCAGATTTAATATCTGCAGGGTTTTAAGTCAAGAATTGAAGATGTTAGGGAGGAAATATTGAGGAAACGGAGAGCTGGGAAATTGCCTGGTGACACAACATCGGTTTTAAAGGCATGGTGGCAGCAACATGCTAAGTGGCCCTACCCAACTGTAAGTAAAGAATAAACCATCTTCTGCTTGAGCAATTGGGTATTAATCATCATTGTGTAAGCCAATTAACTAATTTCTGTCTCTTTATCTTTCATCAATCTTCGTATTATGCCTTTTGATGATACCAAAACTAGACTAGTAAGGTTTATTATTGCTTGTATACATTACATGTACATTCACAAAAACACATTTAGTGTAACTTAACAATAAAGATTTATCCTACTAGGTGAAGTCTGCTAGTGGATAAAGTTGCTCGAACTCATTTGAGATTGTACTTGAATGATATAAAACATTAGTTCTAAGTAACGACTTATTATTAGCAACATATGTAGCGAGTGATTCATGTTCAGTATATCTACGAGTTTGTTTGTTGTCGATGGCTTAACACAACCCTTCTCTTTTAACCGAACTTAGGACTGGATATGAAACCATTGTCGGTATTGTTTTTCAATGTTAACAACAGTGAAGTGATAAATTAAGCTGTGAACAATGAATGCTCTTAATATCCAGCTACCTAGTGTGACTTAAGTATGCTGGATACTATTTCCCTTGCCGAATTAGATGTTGCTAAATTTGTAATTCTTTCAGGAAGATGACAAGGCAAAGCTTGTGGAGGAGACAGGGTTGCAGCTGAAGCAAATCAACAATTGGTTCATCAACCAAAGGAAACGTAATTGGCACAGCAACTCTCAATCGGTGACCTCTCTGAAGTCCAAGCGCAAGAGGTAGAGAGATTTAGTTTCTACCTGATTCGAAAAGATATAGCAACATTTGTATATGTATACGGATTTTTAATTACTTTATGCTGATTGCTGACAGGGATTATTCCCACTAAGGATTCCAGTCCGGTGCAGTAGATCATAGGTGAAGCGCTATAACATAAGATGTCTTACAAAACTGATGGTTTGTAAATTCCTGGACTATACAATGAACACAATTTTCTTCTTGCTGTGTGTTGCCTCCATTTCAAGTGTTTTTTATTTGTAAACTGTGTGCTGTTATTTGACTGGATGAGGAAAAAGTATTAATATTGTTTTTAGCAGCTGAAATATTTCCTACACCTGATATGTTTGCATGTATTTTTGTGTAAATTGTGTTGTACTTTATCTGTTACATTTACGAGTACCAACATCTCCATTCTTTGAATGAGATAACTAAAATTTGTGGTGAGCGAGGATGCAAGCTTTTGAAAACGCTAGTGGTCTTTGGGTAGGATTACTTTTGCAGAACAACAAAGGGAATTTTAAGGACGAATCCGCTAATGAAATCAAGGGTTTTTTGTTTCCCCTGTCAGTTGTTAGATGAGATACTGATGCTTACAAGATGAAATGATATGCCTAGACAACCAATTAACCATTATTTAAGTTTTAGAGAGAAATACAGGATAAGACAGGGTGAAAAAAAACGACATTTTAGAATTTAAAGAAGGAATATTCTGCTCTTATCCTTTACTTTTTTAAAATTCGGGGAATTGTCAATCAAGTGACAGTAAAAGTTGATAGAAATGAAGACTACTTTTAAAAGCCCAGAAAATTTGATCCTCTTCAGCTCTTCGTGACAGATGTTAAAGAACAATCTCAGGTACACAAGATCCAAAACGAGAAGAGGTGCAAAGACAAACAAGATAGGAATAAATTGGCATTGTTTCTTTCCTGCAGCTTCATATCTTTTTCTGCATTTCGTATTCCATATATAAAATGTGAAAATATTTTTTTATTTTTTTTTATCTCGATACAGTTACTTATGTAATTCAGATACTAATTATGCATATGAAAGAAGATTTTCGGATTATATAATACAGAAGTTAATTACGAATTTGAAAAAAAAACTTTTGAATTACATAATTTAAAATATTGTAAAAGGATATTTTTTAAAATATGAAAATAACTGAAGAAGAACATAGGGAGTTATATGGAGGTATAAGAAGAAACAGTAATGTTTAACTACTATTCAGTGCTTGGAACCAAAAGTAAACTCCAAAATTTTGTTAAGGAACCCAAGTAACAAACTATTTTGTTGGCAATGTTTTGTTATGTATGGTTAATTTTATGACGGTAATTCTGGTGGCGTAACAACTGTGGTTTGTCGGTGGAGACAACAGAGGTCCGTTGTTGTGAAGTTTCTGTTTCGTGTTGTATGTGCTAGATGTTTGGTGGGTATATTTTATTGCTGCTATTACAAAAGCATGTTCAATGATTCCTTCTCATTTTGGTGCATTAGGTAAAAGAAGAGAAGAAAGTGAGAAATATGTATAAAATAATATGTGTAGTTTAGCAGTACACGAGCTTAATAATTATATATTATCTTTTACCAAATTTTATTTGTAATTTTAAAAAGTATAAAACGTATATTTTATATTTTTAAATCAGTCAAATATTGTTGATTTTCTATTGTATAGTGGAAAGTATTATACATATAATTTTTTTAATCATCAAGACACGTGCTCTAATTAATGTAAATAATATAAATATTCAACCATCACTAGTTAACACTAACACAAGATAAACTCACTTCCTTTTATCTTACCATTAATTTTGTTCATTCAAAAGTTGATAGTTCAATGTTTATAAAAAAAACTAAAACCTCTTTTATGGCTCTCTTGTTGATGATATTTTTATTGTTGAAAATGATAAGAATGTGATCAACAAAGTTAAAAGTTTTCTAAACGTTGTTTTTGAAATCAAAGGCCTTGGTAATCTTAAGTTCTTCTTAGGATTAGAAGTAGCTAGAACTAAGAAAGGTATCCATATATGTCAAAGGAAGTATACTCTTGAGATTTTGGAAGATGCAAGTATGTTAAATGTTAAGTCAGCAACAACACCTATGGTTAAAAAGAATGAAAATCTCTTCGAACAAAACTCCTCTGTGCATGAAATTACTACATATCGAAGAATTATCTAAAGGTTGTTGTATTTGGTGCACATTAGACCAGACATTAGTTTCTCTGTGCAGTTCCTTAGTTAATTCGTTCAAGCACCAACAAAGCTACATCATCAAGTTGCTTAGAGAATTCTAAGATATATGAAATCATCACCAGCACAAGGTATATTCTATCCCAAAGATACAAACATTCAAATTTAAGCTTTTAGTGATTCTGATTGGGCCTCTTGTGTTTTGTTGATTTATCTCGACAAGTATACTGAATCAATTGTAATATAGTACTATTTAAAGTACGAATGCCGAACCTACAAGAAAAAATTCTAATTAAGAAGTTCTGATATAAAACTCATTAAGCATAGAAAATAACTTTGAGAACTTTTCATAACCAAATTAACACTTTTACCAGAAATAACTCAAAGTTTAATATGTGATTCAACAAGGAACGAAACTAACTTATCAAATATAAATACTACACATTGGCACTTGTCATTTTTCTACTCAACGGTCAACTACTGGATACTACATCTTTCTTGGAGAATCTCTTGTATCATGGAAAACAAGGAAGCAAACACTATATCAAGGTCTTTCTTCGAAGTTGAATATCGAGCACTTATGTCTACATGCTGTGAAATTCAATGGCTTAAATACTTGCTTGAAAACCTGGATATCAATACCAACAAAACGAGCATCTACTGTGATAATCAATCTACGAGGTACATTGGACATAATAGTAGTTTTCATGAGAGGACTAAACTCCTAAATATCGACTGTCATGTGGTGAGGGAGAAGCTATAACAGGTTTATTTCACTTACTTCTTATAAGCACTGAAAACTAGTCTGCAAATCTTCTCACAAAACTGCTACACAGTGAAGTTTTTCACAGACTTCTTAGCAAGCTTGGTGTGCAGAACATTCATCCACCTGCCTGAGGGGGTATCTTTCTAGGCTTTTTATGTTTTGTATGGACCAAACCCAATTGTATCTTCGTGGTGTATTTATCATGTACTCCTTGTAATGTTTTACACACTCAATTTGATAGGAATATTTTCTGATTAAAAATTGTGCATGTCTTTTCTTTGCCCTTTACCACCGTTCCCTGTTTCTGTTTTCATCCTTGCCACCGCACATCCTCTTCCACAAGTCAGAAACATGTATAAGCTTAAAAAACTCAAGATAAGATTAAAAAAAAGGAAAAATTGTTTAGATATATTAGAGAGAAAGTAGATAAATTTAAAAAATGAACTGTTAAAATTTTGTATTTATAATTAAAAAAAAAACTAAAATATAATTTATTCTTGATTAATTTTTGTCCCATTTAATACTCATTTGTGTGTGTTTAATTGGACTAGAGACATATATCATTCAAAAATAACTTAAATATTTAATAATATATAAAATTAAAAGTATGTAAAATTAAAAATTAAATCAATATTATAAGTTTCTCTAAATTTGATAACCAAAATCTAGAAATAAATATAAAGATCAAACTACAAATAAAATTGAAAAGAGAATCAGAATTATAATTTAATTTTAAATTTATGTATATTTTAATACGAATATTTAAAATGTGAGAAGTTATGAAATTAGAAGTAAATTATTCAAATTTAGTATGAGGATAAAATTATTGTCGGAATATAATTTTTGAATAATTGGATAAAATAATACTCTGTACTATAAATAACTTACACATGAATATAACAAAATCGCTTTCTACGTATACAGATTTTATATGACACTACAATATTTCCACGTAAGTAGCTTAAACTCTCCTATCCAATTACTCTCTTTTTTTTCAGGTTGAGTTGTATTATATTTCAATTAATGTACTGAATTAAAATTGAATTGAATTATATATTTATGGTGGTGGATCCAAATTATTTGTAAAATAAATTTATATATAAAATTAATTCTTTATAATTGATCATATTGGTTACTACAAAATATTATAAGTAAATAATTTTACCACGTATGCTATTAAAAGTAAAATATCGCATTTGTTATCTTCTATTGGGATTACATTCTAGTCTAATATTTTAATAATTTTTCGAAATACTTTAAAAGTCAAATCGTTTGAATTTTCAAAATCCACAAAAATCAAACCCTAATTTACATTTTAAACTAAATTTTATTGTAGAGTTTTTGTTCTACTCTAAAATTATTTTTCTCAGTATTTACAATCTGTGACAAAATAAAAGTTTGGTCGTATCATTATCATGTAT